>NW_027618023.1:0-88216 GCF_964187855.1 Myxine glutinosa | reverse complement strand
GGAAAAAACACTTTTTGCACTTGTGATAGTGTTGAAAAACCACTTTTCGCACTTGTGTTAGTGTTGAAAAACCACTTTTCGCACTTGTGTTGGTGAAGGAAACCACTTTTGCACTTGTGTTAGTGTGGAAAAACCACTTTTCGCACTTGTGTTAGTGTTGAAAAACCACTTTTCGCACTTGTATTAGTGTTGAAAAACCACTTTTCGCACTTGTGTTGGTGCAGGAAACCACTTTTGCACTTGTATTAGTGTGGAAAAAACACTTTTTGCACTTGTGATAGTGTTGAAAAACCACTTTTCGCACTTGTGTTAGTGTTGAAAAACCACTTTTTGCACTTGTGTTGGTGCAGGAAACCACTTTTGCACTTGTATTAGTGTGGAAAAACCACTTTTCGCAATTGTGTTAGTGTTGAAAAACCACTTTTCGCACTTGTGTTAGTGTTGAAAAACCACTTTTCGCACTTGTGTTAGTGTTGAAAAACCACTTTTCGCACTTGTGTTGGTGCAGGAAACCACTTTTGCACTTGTATTAGTGTGGAAAAAACACTTTTTGCACTTGTGATAGTGTTGAAAAACCACTCTTCGCACTTGTGGTAGTGTTGAAAAACCACTTTTCGCACTTGTGTTGGTGCAGGAAACAACTTTTGCACTTGTATTAGTGTGGAAAAAACACTTTTTGCACTTGTGATAGTGTTGAAAAACCACTTTTCGCACTTGTGTTAGTGTTGAAAAACCACTTTTCGCACTTGTGTTGGTGTAGGAAACCACTTTTGCACTTGTATTAGTGTGGAAAAACCACTTTTCGCACTTGTGTTAGTGTTGAAAAACCACTTTTCACACTTGTGTTAGTGTTGAAAAACCACTTTTCGCACTTGTGTTAGTGTTGAAAAACCACTTTTCGCACTTGTGTTGGTGCAGGAAACCACTTTTGCACTTCTATTAGTGTGGAAAAAACACTTTTTGCACTTGTGATAGTGTTGAAAAACCACTTTTCGCACTTGTGTTAGTGTTGAAAAACCACTTTTCGCACTTGTGTTGGTGCAGGAAACCACTTTTGCACTTGTATTAGTGTGGAAAACCACTTTTCGCACTTGTGTTAGTATTGAAATACCACTTTTCGCACTTGTATTAGTGTTGAAAAACCACTTTTCGCACTTGTGTTGGTGCAGGAAACCACTTTTGCACTTGTATTCATGTGGAAATAACACTTTTTGCACTTGTGATAGTGTTGAAAAACCACTTTTCGCACTTGTGTTAGTGTTGAAAAACCACTTTTCGCACTTGTGTTGGTGCAGGAAACCACTTTTGCACTTGTATTAGTGTGGAAAACCACTTTTCGCACTTGTGTTAGTGTTGAAAAACCACTTTTCGCACTTGTGTTAGTGTTGAAAAACCACTTTTCGCACTTGTGTTAGTGTTGAAAAACCACTTTTCGCACTTGTGTTGGTGCAGGAAACCACTTTTGCACTTGTATTAGTGTGGAAAACCACTTTTCGCACTTGTGTTAGTGTTGAAAAACCACTTTTCACACTTGTGTTAGTGTTGAAAAACCACTTTTCGCACTTGTGTTAGTGTTGAAAAACCACTTTTCGCACTTGTGTTGGTGCAGGAAACCACTTTTGCACTTCTATTAGTGTGGAAAAAACACTTTTTGCACTTGTGATAGTGTTGAAAAACCACTTTTCGCACTTGTGTTAGTGTTGAAAAACCACTTTTCGCACTTGTGTTGGTGCAGGAAACCACTTTTGCACTTGTATTAGTGTGGAAAAAACACTTTTTGCACTTGTGATAGTGTTGAAAAACCACTTTTCGCACTTGTGTTAGTGTTGAAAAACCACTTTTCGCACTTGTGTTGGTGCAGGAAACCACTTTTGCACTTGTATTAGTGTGGAAAAACCACTTTTCGCACTTGTGTTAGTGTTGAAAAACCACTTTTCGCACTTGTGTTAGTGTTGAAAAACCACTTTTCGCACTTGTGTTAGTGTTGAAAAACCACTTTTCGCACTTGTGTTGGTGCAGGAAACCACTTTTGCACTTGTATTCGTGTGGAAAAAACACTTTTCGCACTTGTGATAGTGTTGAAAAACCACTTTTCGCACTTGTGGTAGTGTTGAAAAACCACTTTTCGCACTTGTGTTGGTGCAGGAAACCACTTTTGCACTTGTATTAGTGTGGAAAAAACGCTTTTTGCACTTGTATTAGTGTGGAAAAAACGCTTTTTGCACTTGTGGTAGTGTTGAAAAACCACTTTTCGCACTTGTGTTGGTGCAGGAAAACCACTTTTGCACTTGTATTAGTGTGGAAAAAACGCTTTTTGCACTTGTATTAGTGTGGAAAACCCACTTTTCGCACTTGTGTTAGTGTTGAAAAACCACTTTTCGCACTTGTGTTCGTGTTGAAAAACCACTTTTCGCACTTGTGTTGGTGCAGGAAACCACTTTTGCACTTGTATTAGTGTGGAAAAAACACTTTTTGCACTTGTGATAGTGTTGAAAAACCACTTTTCGCACTTGTGTTGGTGTTGAAAAACCACTTTTCGCACTTGTGTTGGTGCAGGAAACCACTTTTGCACTTGTATTAGTGTGGAAAAACCACTTTTCGCACTTGTGTTAGTGTTGAAAAACCACTTTTTACACTTGTGTTAGTGTTGAAAAACCACTTTTCGCACTTGTGTTAGTGTTGAAAAACCACTTTTCGCACTTGTGTTGGTGCAGGAAACCACTTTTGCACTTGTATTAGTGTGGAAAAAACACTTTTTGCACTTGTGATAGTGTTGAAAAACCACTTTTCGCACTTGTGTTAGTGTTGAAAAACCACTTTTCGCACTTGTGTTGGTGAAGGAAACCACTTTTGCACTTGTATTAGTGTGGAAAAACCACTTTTCGCACTTGTGTTAGTGTTGAAAAACCACTTTTCGCACTTGTGTTAGTGTTGAAAAACCACTTTTCGCACTTGTGTTGGTGCAGGAAACCACTTTTGCACTTGTATTAGTGTGGAAAAACCACTTTTCGCACTTGTGTTAGTGTTGAAAAACCACTTTTCGCACTTGTGTTAGTGTTGAAAAACCACTTTTCGCACTTGTGTTAGTGTTGAAAAACCACTTTTCGCACTTGTGTTGGTGCAGGAAACCACTTTTGCACTTGTATTAGTGTGGAAAAAACACTTTTTGCACTTGTGATAGTGTTGAAAAACCACTTTTTGCACTTGTGGTAGTGTTGAAAAACCACTTTTCGCACTTGTGTTCGTGCAGGAAACCACTTTTGCACTTGTATTAGTGTGGAAAAAACACTTTTTGCACTTGTGATAGTGTTGAAAAACCACTTTTCGCACTTGTGTTAGTGTTGAAAAACCACTTTTCGCACTTGTGTTGGTGTAGGAAACCACTTTTGCACTTGTATTAGTGTGGAAAAACCACTTTTCGCACTTGTGTTAGTGTTGAAAAACCACTTTTCACACTTGTGTTAGTGTTGAAAAACCACTTTTCGCACTTGTGTTAGTGTTGAAAAACCACTTTTCGCACTTGTGTTGGTGCAGGAAACCACTTTTGCACTTCTATTAGTGTGGAAAAAACACTTTTTGCACTTGTGATAGTGTTGAAAAACCACTTTTCGCACTTGTGTTAGTGTTGAAAAACCACTTTTCGCACTTGTGTTGGTGCAGGAAACTACTTTTGCACTTGTATTAGTGTGGGAAAACCACTTTTCGCACTTGTGTTAGTGTTGAAAAACCACTTTTCGCACTTGTATTAGTGTTGAAAAACCACTTTTCGCACTTGTGTTGGTGCAGGAAACCACTTTTGCACTTGTATTCGTGTGGAAATAACACTTTTTGCACTTGTGATAGTGTTGAAAAACCACTTTTCGCACTTGTGTTAGTGTTGAAAAACCACTTTTCGCACTTGTGTTAGTGTTGAAAAACCACTTTTCGCACTTGTGTTGGTGCAGGAAACCACTTTTGCACTTGTATTCGTGTGGAAAAAACACTTTTTGCACTTGTGATAGTGTTGAAAAACCACTTTTCGCACTTGTGGTAGTGTTGAAAAACCACTTTTCGCACTTGTGTTGGTGCAGGAAACCACTTTTGCACTTGTATTAGTGTGGAAAAAACGCTTTTTGCACTTGTATTAGTGTGGAAAAAACGCTTTTTGCACTTGTGGTAGTGTTGAAAAACCACTTTTCGCATTTGTGTTGGTGCAGGAAAACCACTTTTGCACTTGTATTAGTGTGGAAAAAACGCTTTTTGCACTTGTATTAGTGTGGAAAACCCACTTTTCGCACTTGTGTTAGTGTTGAAAAACCACTTTTCGCACTTGTGTTCGTGTTGAAAAACCACTTTTCGCACTTGTGTTGGTGCAGGAAACCACTTTTGCACTTGTATTAGTGTGGAAAAAACACTTTTTGCACTTGTGATAGTGTTGAAAAACCACTTTTCGCACTTGTGTTGGTGTTGAAAAACCACTTTTCGCACTTGTGTTGGTGCAGGAAACCACTTTTGCACTTGTATTAGTGTGGAAAAACCACTTTTCGCACTTGTGTTAGTGTTGAAAAACCACTTTTTACACTTGTGTTAGTGTTGAAAAACCACTTTTCGCACTTGTGTTGGTGTTGAAAAACCACTTTTCGCACTTGTGTTGGTGCAGGAAACCACTTTTGCACTTGTATTAGTGTGGAAAAAACACTTTTTGCACTTGTGATAGTGTTGAAAAACCACTTTTCGCACTTGTGTTAGTGTTGAAAAACCACTTTTCGCACTTGTGTTAGTGTTGAAAAACCACTTTTCGCACTTGTGTTGGTGCAGGAAACCACTTTTGCACTTGTATTAGTGTGGAAAAACCACTTTCCGCACTTGTGTTAGTGTTGAAAAACCACTTTTCGCACTTGTGTTAGTGTTGAAAAACCACTTTTCGCACTTGTGTTAGTGTTGAAAAACCACTTTTCGCACTTGTGTTGGTGCAGGAAACCACTTTTGCACTTGTATTAGTGTGGAAAAAACACTTTTTGCACTTGTGATAGTGTTGAAAAACCACTTTTCGCACTTGTGTTAGTGTTGAAAAACCACTTTTCGCACTTGTGTTGGTGCAGGAAACCACTTTTGCACTTGTATTAGTGTGGAAAAACCACTTTTCGCACTTGTGTTAGTGTTGAAAAACCACTTTTCACACTTGTGTTAGTGTTGAAAAACCACTTTTCGCACTTGTGTTAGTGTTGAAAAACCACTTTTCGCACTTGTGTTGGTGCAGGAAACCACTTTTGCACTTCTATTAGTGTGGAAAGAACACTTTTTGCACTTGTGATAGTGTTGAAAAACCACTTTTCGCACTTGTGTTAGTGTTGAAAAACCACTTTTCGCACTTGTGTTGGTGCAGGAAACCACTTTTGCACTTGTATTAGTGTGGAAAAAACACTTTTTGCACTTGTGATAGTGTTGAAAAACCACTTTTCGCACTTGTGTTAGTGTTGAAAAACCACTTTTCGCACTTGTGTTGGTGCAGGAAACCACTTTTGCACTTGTATTAGTGTGGAAAAACCACTTTTCGCACTTGTGTTCGTGTTGAAAAACCACTTTTCGCACTTGTGTTAGTGTTGAAAAACCACTTTTCGCACTTGTGTTAGTGTTGAAAAACCACTTTTCGCACTTGTGTTGGTGCAGGAAACCACTTTTGCACTTGTATTCGTGTGGAAAAAACACTTTTTGCACTTGTGATAGTGTTGAAAAACCACTTTTCGCACTTGTGGTAGTGTTGAAAAACCACTTTTCGCACTTGTGTTGGTGCAGGAAACCACTTTTGCACTTGTATTAGTGTGGAAAAAACGCTTTTTGCACTTGTATTAGTGTGGAAAAAACGCTTTTTGCACTTGTGGTAGTGTTGAAAAACCACTTTTCGCACTTGTGTTGGTGCAGGAAAACCACTTTTGCACTTGTATTATTGTGGAAAAAACGCTTTTTGCACTTGTATTAGTGTGGAAAACCCACTTTTCGCACTTGTGTTAGTGTTGAAAAACCACTTTTCGCACTTGTGTTCGTGTTGAAAAACCACTTTTCGCACTTGTGTTGGTGCAGGAAACCACTTTTGCACTTGTATTAGTGTGGAAAAAACACTTTTTGCACTTGTGATAGTGTTGAAAAACCACTTTTCGCACTTGTGTTGGTGTTGAAAAACCACTTTTCGCACTTGTGTTGGTGCAGGAAACCACTTTTGCACTTGTATTAGTGTGGAAAAACCACTTTTCGCACTTGTGTTAGTGTTGAAAAACCACTTTTTACACTTGTGTTAGTGTTGAAAAACCACTTTTCGCACTTGTGTTAGTGTTGAAAAACCACTTTTCGCACTTGTGTTGGTGCAGGAAACCACTTTTGCACTTGTATTAGTGTGGAAAAAACACTTTTTGCACTTGTGATAGTGTTGAAAAACCACTTTTCGCACTTGTGTTAGTGTTGAAAAACCACTTTTCGCACTTGTGTTGGTGAAGGAAACCACTTTTGCACTTGTATTAGTGTGGAAAAACCACTTTTCGCACTTGTGTTAGTGTTGAAAAACCACTTTTCGCACTTGTATTAGTGTTGAAAAACCACTTTTCGCACTTGTGTTGGTGCAGGAAACCACTTTTGCACTTGTATTAGTGTGGAAAAAACACTTTTTGCACTTGTGATAGTGTTGAAAAACCACTTTTCGCACTTGTGTTAGTGTTGAAAAACCACTTTTTGCACTTGTGTTGGTGCAGGAAACCACTTTTGCACTTGTATTAGTGTGGAAAAACCACTTTTCGCAATTGTGTTAGTGTTGAAAAACCACTTTTCGCATTTGTGTTAGTGTTGAAAAACCACTTTTCGCACTTGTGTTAGTGTTGAAAAACCACTTTTCGCACTTGTGTTGGTGCAGGAAACCACTTTTGCACTTGTATTAGTGTGGAAAAAACACTTTTTGCACTTGTGATAGTGTTGAAAAACCACTCTTCGCACTTGTGGTAGTGTTGAAAAACCACTTTTCGCACTTGTGTTGGTGCAGGAAACAACTTTTGCACTTGTATTAGTGTGGAAAAAACACTTTTTGCACTTGTGATAGTGTTGAAAAACCACTTTTCGCACTTGTGTTAGTGTTGAAAAACCACTTTTCGCACTTGTGTTGGTGTAGGAAACCACTTTTGCACTTGTATTAGTGTGGAAAAACCACTTTTCGCACTTGTGTTAGTGTTGAAAAACCACTTTTCACACTTGTGTTAGTGTTGAAAAACCACTTTTCGCACTTGTGTTAGTGTTGAAAAACCACTTTTCGCACTTGTGTTGGTGCAGGAAACCACTTTTGCACTTCTATTAGTGTGGAAAAAACACTTTTTGCACTTGTGATAGTGTTGAAAAACCACTTTTCGCACTTGTGTTAGTGTTGAAAAACCACTTTTCGCACTTGTGTTGGTGCAGGAAACCACTTTTGCACTTGTATTAGTGTGGAAAACCACTTTTCGCACTTGTGTTAGTGTTGAAATACCACTTTTCGCACTTGTATTAGTGTTGAAAAACCACTTTTCGCACTTGTGTTGGTGCAGGAAACCACTTTTGCACTTGTATTCGTGTGGAAATAACACTTTTTGCACTTGTGATAGTGTTGAAAAACCACTTTTCGCACTTGTGTTAGTGTTGAAAAACCACTTTTCGCACTTGTGTTAGTGTTGAAAAACCACTTTTCGCACTTGTGTTAGTGTTGAAAAACCACTTTTCGCACTTGTGTTAGTGTTGAAAAACCACTTTTCGCACTTGTGTTGGTGCAGGAAACCACTTTTGCACTTGTATTAGTGTGGAAAAAACACTTTTTGCACTTGTGATAGTGTTGAAAAACCACTTTTTGCACTTGTGGTAGTGTTGAAAAACCACTTTTCGCACTTGTGTTGGTGCAGGAAACCACTTTTGCACTTGTATTAGTGTGGAAAAAACGCTTTTTGCCCTTGTGATAGTGTTGAAAAACCACTTTTCGCACTTGTGTTAGTGTTGAAAAACCACTTTTCACACTTGTGTTAGTGTTGAAAAACCACTTTTCGCACTTGTGTTAGTGTTGAAAAACCACTTTTCGCACTTGTGTTGGTGCAGGCAACCACTTTTGCACTTGTATTAGTGTGGAAAAAACACTTTTTGCACTTGTGATAGTGTTGAAAAACCACTTTTCGCACTTGTGTTAGTGTTGAAAAACCACTTTTCGCACTTGTGTTGGTGCAGGAATCCACTTTTGCACTTGTATTAGTGTGGAAAAACCACTTTTCGCACTTGTGTTAGTGTTGAAAAACCACTTTTCGCACTTGTATTAGTGTTGAAAAACCACTTTTCGCACTTGTGTTGGTGCAGGAAACCACTTTTCACTTGTATTAGTGTGGAAAAAACACTTTTTGCACTTGTGATAGTGTTGAAAAACCACTTTTCGCACTTGTGTTAGTGTTGAAAAACCACTTTTTGCACTTGTGTTGGTGCAGGAAACCACTTTTGCACTTGTATTAGTGTGGAAAAACCACTTTTCGCACTTGTGTTAGTGTTGAAAAACCACTTTTCGCACTTGTGTTAGTGTTGAAAAACCACTTTTCGCACTTGTGTTAGTGTTGAAAAACCACTTTTCGCACTTGTGTTGGTGCAGGAAACCACTTTTGCACTTGTATTAGTGTGGAAAAAACACTTTTTGCACTTGTGATAGTGTTGAAAAACCACTTTTCGCACTTGTGGTAATGTTGAAAAACCACTTTTCGCACTTGTGTTGGTGCAGGAAACCACTTTTGCACTTGTATTAGTGTGGAAAAAACGCTTTTTGCACTTGTATTAGTGTGGAAAAAACGCTTTTTGCACTTGTGATAGTGTTGAAAAACCACTTTTCGCACTTGTGTTAGTGTTGAAAAACCACTTTTCGCACTTGTGTTGGTGCAGGAAACCACTTTTGCACTTGTATTAGTGTGGAAAAACCACTTTCCGCACTTGTGTTAGTGTTGAAAAACCACTTTTCGCACTTGTGTTAGTGTTGAAAAACCACTTTTCGCACTTGTGTTAGTGTTGAAGAACCACTTTTCGCACTTGTGTTGGTGCAGGAAACCACTTTTGCACTTGTATTAGTGTGGAAAAAACACTTTTTGCACTTGTGATAGTGTTGAAAAACCACTTTTCGCACTTGTGTTAGTGTTGGAAAAACCACTTTTCGCACTTGTGTTGGTGCAGGAAACCACTTTTGCACTTGTATTAGTGTGGAAAAACCACTTTCCGCACTTGTGTTAGTGTTGAAAAACCACTTTTCGCACTTGTGTTAGTGTTGAAAAACCACTTTTCGCACTTGTGTTAGTGTTGAAAAACCACTTTTCGCACTTGTGTTGGTGCAGGAAACCACTTTTGCACTTGTATTAGTGTGGAAAAAACACTTTTTGCACTTGTGATAGTGTTGAAAAACCACTTTCCGCACTTGTGTTAGTGTTGAAAAACCACTTTTCGCACTTGTGTTGGTGCAGGAAACCACTTTTGCACTTGTATTAGTGTGGAAAAAGCACTTTTCGCACTTGTGTTAGTGTTGAAAAACCACTTTTCACACTTGTGTTAGTGTTGAAACACCACTTTTCGCACTTGTGTTGGTGCAGGAAACCACTTTTGCACTTCTATTAGTGTGGAAAAAACACTTTTTGCACTTGCGATAGTGTTGAAAAACCACTTTTCGCACTTGTGTTAGTGTTGAAAAACCACTTTTCGCACTTGTGTTGGTGCAGGAAACCACTTTTGCACTTGTATTAGTGTGGAAAAAACACTTTTTGCACTTGTGATAGTGTTGAAAAACCACTTTTCGCACTTGTGTTAGTGTTGAAAAACCACTTTTCGCACGTGTGTTGGTGCAGGAAACCACTTTTGCACTTGTATTAGTGTGGAAAAACCACTTTTCGCACTTGTGTTGGTGCAGGAAACCACTTTTGCACTTGTATTAGTGTGGAAAAAACACTTTTTGCACTTGTGATAGTGTTGAAAAACCACTTTTCGCACTTGTGTTAGTGTTGAAAAACCACTTTTTGCACTTGTGTTGGTGCAGGAAACCACTTTTGCACTTGTATTAGTGTGGAAAAACCACTTTTCGCACTTGTGTTAGTGTTGAAAAACCACTCTACGCACTTGTGTTAGTGTTGAAAAACCACGTTTCGCACTTGTGTTAGTGTTGAAAAACCACTTTTCGCACTTGTGTTGGTGCAGGAAACCACTTTTGCACTTGTATTAGTGTGGAAAAAACACTTTTTGCACTTGTGATAGTGTTGAAAAACCACTTTTCGCACTTGTGGTAGTGTTGAAAAACCACTTTTCGCACTTGTGTTGGTGCAGGAAACCACTTTTGCACTTCTATTAGTGTGGAAAAAACGCTTTTTGCACTTGTATTAGTGGGGAAAAAACGCTTTTTGCACTTGTGATAGTGTTGAAAAACCACTTTTCGCACTTGTGTTAGTGTTGAAAAACCACTTTTTGCACTTGTGTTGGTGCAGGAAACCACTTTTGCACTTGTATTAGTGTGGAAAAACCACTTTCCGCACTTGTGTTAGTGTTGAAAAACTACTTTTCGCACTTGTGTTAGTGTTGAAAAACCACTTTTCGCACTTGTGTTAGTGTTGAAAAACCACTTTTCGCACTTGTGTTGGTGCAGGAAACCACTTTTGCACTTGTATTAGTGTGGAAAAAACACTTTTTGCACTTGTGATAGTGTTGAAAAACCACTTTTCGCACTTGTGTTAGTGTTGAAAAACCACTTTTCGCACTTGTGTTGGTGCAGGAAACCACTTTTGCACTTGTATTAGTGTGGAAATACCACTTTCCGCACTTGTGTTAGTGTTGAAAAACCACTTTTCGCACTTGTGTTAGTGTTGAAAAACCACTTTTTGCACTTGTGTTAGTGTTGAAAAACCACTTTTCGCACTTGTGTTGGTGCAGGAAACCACTTTTGCACTTGTATTAGTGTGGAAAAAACACTTTTTGCACTTGTGATAGTGTTGAAAAACCACTTTTCGCACTTGTGTTAGTGTTGAAAAACCACTTTTCGCACTTGTGTTGGTGCAGGAAACCACTTTTGCACTTGTATTAGTGTGGAAAACCACTTTTCGCACTTGTGTTAGTGTTGAAAAACCACTTTTCACACTTGTGTTAGTGTTGAAAAACCACTTTTCGCACTTGTGTTAGTGTTGAAAAACCACTTTTCGCACTTGTGTTGGTGCAGGAAACCACTTTTGCACTTCTATTAGTGTGGAAAAAACACTTTTTGCACTTGTGATAGTGTTGAAAAACCACTTTTCGCACTTGTGTTAGTGTTGAAAAACCACTTTTCGCACTTGTGTTGGTGCAGGAAACCACTTTTGCACTTGTATTAGTGTGGAAAAAACACTTTTTGCACTTGTGATAGTGTTGAAAAACCACTTTTCGCACTTGTGTTAGTGTTGAAAAACCACTTTTCGCACTTGTGTTGGTGCAGGAAACCACTTTTGCACTTGTATTAGTGTGGAAAAACCACTTTTCGCACTTGTGTTAGTGTTGAAAAACCACTTTTCGCACTTGTGTTAGTGTTGAAAAACCACTTTTCGCACTTGTGTTAGTGTTGAAAAACCACTTTTCGCACTTGTGTTGGTGCAGGAAACCACTTTTGCACTTGTATTCGTGTGGAAAAAACACTTTTCGCACTTGTGATAGTGTTGAAAAACCACTTTTCGCACTTGTGGTAGTGTTGAAAAACCACTTTTCGCACTTGTGTTGGTGCAGGAAACCACTTTTGCACTTGTATTAGTGTGGAAAAAACGCTTTTTGCACTTGTATTAGTGTGGAAAAAACGCTTTTTGCACTTGTGGTAGTGTTGAAAAACCACTTTTCGCACTTGTGTTGGTGCAGGAAAACCACTTTTGCACTTGTATTAGTGTGGAAAAAACGCTTTTTGCACTTGTATTAGTGTGGAAAACCCACTTTTCGCACTTGTGTTAGTGTTGAAAAACCACTTTTCGCACTTGTGTTCGTGTTGAAAAACCACTTTTCGCACTTGTGTTGGTACAGGAAACCACTTTTGCACTTGTATTAGTGTGGAAAAAACACTTTTTGCACTTGTGATAGTGTTGAAAAACCACTTTTCGCACTTGTGTTGGTGTTGAAAAACCACTTTTCGCACTTGTGTTGGTGCAGGAAACCACTTTTGCACTTGTAATAGTGTGGAAAAACCACTTTTCGCACTTGTGTTAGTGTTGAAAAACCACTTTTTACACTTGTGATAGTGTTGAAAAACCACTTTTCGCACTTGTGTTAGTGTTGAAAAACCACTTTTCGCACTTGTGTTGGTGAAGGAAACCACTTTTGCACTTGTATTAGTGTGGAAAAACCACTTTTCGCACTTGTGTTAGTGTTGAAAAACCACTTTTCGCACTTGTATTAGTGTTGAAAAACCACTTTTCGCACTTGTGTTGGTGCAGGAAACCACTTTTGCACTTGTATTAGTGTGGAAAAAACACTTTTTGCACTTGTGATAGTGTTGAAAAACCACTTTTCGCACTTGTGTTAGTGTTGAAAAACCACTTTTTGCACTTGTGTTGGTGCAGGAAACCACTTTTGCACTTGTATTAGTGTGGAAAAACCACTTTTCGCACTTGTGTTAGTGTTGAAAAACCACTTTTCGCACTTGTGTTAGTGTTGAAAAACCACTTTTCGCACTTGTGTTAGTGTTGAAAAACCACTTTTCGCACTTGTGTTGGTGCACGAAACCACTTTTGCACTTGTATTAGTGTGGAAAAAACACTTTTTGCACTTGTGATAGTGTTGAAAAACCACTTTTCGCACTTGTGGTAGTGTTGAAAAACCACTTTTCGCACTTGTGTTGGTGCAGGAAACCACTTTTGCACTTGTATTAGTGTGGAAAAAACACTTTTTGCACTTGTGATAGTGTTGAAAAACCACTTTTCGCACTTGTGTTAGTGTTGAAAAACCACTTTTCGCACTTGTGTTGGTGTAGGAAACCACTTTTGCACTTGTATTAGTGTGGAAAAACCACTTTTCGCACTTGTGTTAGTGTTGAAAAACCACTTTTCACACTTGTATTAGTGTTGAAAAACCACTTTTCGCACTTGTGTTAGTGTTGAAAAACCACTTTTCGCACTTGTGTTGGTGCAGGAAACCACTTTTGCACTTCTATTAGTGTGGAAAAAACACTTTTTGCACTTGTGATAGTGTTGAAAAACCACTTTTCGCACTTGTGTTAGTGTTGAAAAACCACTTTTCGCACTTGTGTTAGTGCAGGAAACCACTTTTGCACTTGTATTCGTGTGGAAAAAACACTTTTTGCACTTGTGATAGTGTTGAAAAACCACTTTTCGCACTTGTGGTAGTGTTGAAAAACCACTTTTCGCACTTGTGTTGGTGCAGGAAACCACTTTTGCACTTGTATTAGTGTGGAAAAAACGCTTTTTGCACTTGTATTAGTGTGGAAAAAACGCTTTTTGCACTTGTGGTAGTGTTGAAAAACCACTTTTCGCATTTGTGTTGGTGCAGGAAAACCACTTTTGCACTTGTATTAGTGTGGAAAAAACGCTTTTTGCACTTGTATTAGTGTGGAAAACCCACTTTTCGCACTTGTGTTAGTGTTGAAAAACCACTTTTCGCACTTGTGTTCGTGTTGAAAAACCACTTTTCGCACTTGTGTTGGTGCAGGAAACCACTTTTGCACTTGCATTAGTGTGGAAAAAACACTTTTTGCACTTGTGATAGTGTTGAAAAACCACTTTTCGCACTTGTGTTGGTGTTGAAAAACCACTTTTCGCACTTGTGTTGGTGCAGGAAACCACTTTTGCACTTGTATTAGTGTGGAAAAACCACTTTTCGCACTTGTGTTAGTGTTGAAAAACCACTTTTTACACTTGTGTTAGTGTTGAAAAACCACTTTTCGCACTTGTGTTAGTGTTGAAAAACCACTTTTCGCACTTGTGTTGGTGCAGGAAACCACTTTTGCACTTGTATTAGTGTGGAAAAAACACTTTTTGCACTTGTGATAGTGTTGAAAAAACACTTTTCGCACTTGTGTTAGTGTTGAAAAACCACTTTTCGCACTTGTGTTAGTGTTGAAAAACCACTTTTCGCACTTGTGTTGGTGCAGGAAACCACTTTTGCACTTGTATTAGTGTGGAAAAACCACTTTCCGCACTTGTGTTAGTGTTGAAAAACCACTTTTCGCACTTGTGTTAGTGTTGAAAAACCACTTTTCGCACTTGTGTTAGTGTTGAAAAACCACTTTTCGCACTTGTGTTGGTGCAGGAAACCACTTTTGCACTTGTATTAGTGTGGAAAAAACACTTTTTGCACTTGTGATAGTGTTGAAAAACCACTTTTCGCACTTGTGTTAGTGTTGAAAAACCACTTTTCGCACTTGTGTTGGTGCAGGAAACCACTTTTGCACTTGTATTAGTGTGGAAAAACCACTTTTCGCACTTGTGTTAGTGTTGAAAAACCACTTTTCGCACTTGTGTTAGTGTTGAAAAACCACTTTTCGCACTTGTGTTGGTGCAGGAAACCACTTTTGCACTTCTATTAGTGTGGAAAAAACACTTTTTGCACTTGTGATAGTGTTGAAAAACCACTTTTCGCACTTGTGTTAGTATTGAAAAACCACTTTTCGCACTTGTGTTGGTGCAGGAAACCACTTTTGCACTTGTATTAGTGTGGAAAAAACGCTTTTTGCACTTGTATTAGTGTGGAAAAAACGCTTTTTGCACTTGTGATAGTGTTGAAAAACCACTTTTCGCACTTGTGTTAGTGTTGAAAAACCACTTTTCGCACTTGTGTTGGTGCAGGAAACCACTTTTGCACTTGTATTAGTGTGGAAAAACCACTTTCCGCACTTGTGTTAGTGTTGAAAAACCACTTTTCGCACTTGTGTTAGTGTTGAAAAACCACTTTTCGCACTTATGTTAGTGTTGAAAAACCACTTTTCGCACTTGTGTTGGTGCAGGAAACCACTTTTGCACTTGTATTAGTGTGGAAAAAACACTTTTTGCACTTGTGATAGTGTTGAAAAACCACTTTTCGCACTTGTGTTAGTGTTGGAAAAACCACTTTTCGCACTTGTGTTGGTGCAGGAAACCACTTTTGCACTTGTATTAGTGTGGAAAAACCACTTTCCGCACTTGTGTTAGTGTTGAAAAACCACTTTTCGCACTTGTGTTAGTGTTGAAAAACCACTTTTCGCACTTGTGTTAGTGTTGAAAAACCACTTTTCGCACTTGTGTTGGTGCAGGAAACCACTTTTGCACTTGTATTAGTGTGGAAAAAACACTTTTTGCACTTGTGATAGTGTTGAAAAACCACTTTCCGCACTTGTGTTAGTGTTGAAAAACCACTTTTCGCACTTGTGTTGGTGCAGGAAACCACTTTTGCACTTGTATTAGTGTGGAAAAAGCACTTTTCGCACTTGTGTTAGTGTTGAAAAACCACTTTTCACACTTGTGTTAGTGTTGAAAAACCACTTTTCGCACTTGTGTTAGTGTTGAAAAACCACTTTTCGCACTTGTGTTGGTGCAGGAAACCACTTTTGCACTTCTATTAGTGTGGAAAAAACACTTTTTGCACTTGCGATAGTGTTGAAAAACCACTTTTCGCACTTGTGTTAGTGTTGAAAAACCACTTTTCGCACTTGTGTTGGTGCAGGAAACCACTTTTGCACTTGTATTAGTGTGGAAAAAAACACTTTTTGCACTTGTGATAGTGTTGAAAAACCACTTTTCGCACTTGTGTTAGTGTTGAAAAACCACTTTTCGTACGTGTGTTGGTGCAGGAAACCACTTTTGCACTTGTATTAGTGTGGAAAAACCACTTTTCGCACTTGTGTTGGTGCAGGAAACCACTTTTGCACTTGTATTAGTGTGGAAAAAACACTTTTTGCACTTGTGATAGTGTTGAAAAACCACTTTTCGCACTTGTGTTAGTGTTGAAAAACCACTTTTTGCACTTGTGTTGGTGCAGGAAACCACTTTTGCACTTGTATTAGTGTGGAAAAACCACTTTTCGCACTTGTGTTAGTGTTGAAAAACCACTTTTCGCACTTGTGTTAGTGTTGAAAAACCACGTTTCGCACTTGTGTTAGTGTTGAAAAACCACTTTTCGCACTTTCGCACTTTCGCACTTAGCAGGAAACCACTTTTGCACTTGTATTAGTGTGGAAAAAACACTTTTTGCACTTGTGATAGTGTTGAAAAACCACTTTTCGCACTTGTGTTGGTGCAGGAAACCACTTTTGCACTTGTATTAGTGTGGAAAAAACGCTTTTTGCACTTGTATTAGTGTGGAAAAAACGCTTTTTGCACTTGTGGTAGTGTTGAAAAACCACTTTTCGCATTTGTGTTGGTGCAGGAAAACCACTTTTGCACTTGTATTAGTGTGGAAAAAACGCTTTTTGCACTTGTATTAGTGTGGAAAACCCACTTTTCGCACTTGTGTTAGTGTTGAAAAACCACTTTTCGCACTTGTGTTCGTGTTGAAAAACCACTTTTCGCACTTGTGTTGGTGCAGGAAACCACTTTTGCACTTGTATTAGTGTGGAAAAAACACTTTTTGCACTTGTGATAGTGTTGAAAAACCACTTTTCGCACTTGTGTTGGTGTTGAAAAACCACTTTTCGCACTTGTGTTGGTGCAGGAAACCACTTTTGCACTTGTATTAGTGTGGAAAAACCACTTTTCGCACTTGTGTTAGTGTTGAAAAACCACTTTTTACACTTGTGTTAGTGTTGAAAAACCACTTTTCGCACTTGTGTTAGTGTTGAAAAACCACTTTTCGCACTTGTGTTGGTGCAGGAAACCACTTTTGCACTTGTATTAGTGTGGAAAAAACACTTTTTGCACTTGTGATAGTGTTGAAAAAACACTTTTCGCACTTGTGTTAGTGTTGAAAAACCACTTTTCGCACTTGTGTTAGTGTTGAAAAACCACTTTTTGCACTTGTGTTGGTGCAGGAAACCACTTTTGCACTTGTATTAGTGTGGAAAAACCACTTTCCGCACTTGTGTTAGTGTTGAAAAACCACTTTTCGCACTTGTGTTAGTGTTGAAAAACCACTTTTCGCACTTGTGTTAGTGTTGAAAAACCACTTTTCGCACTTGTGTTGGTGCAGGAAACCACTTTTGCACTTGTATTAGTGTGGAAAAAACACTTTTTGCACTTGTGATAGTGTTGAAAAACCACTTTTCGCACTTGTGTTAGTGTTGAAAAACCACTTTTCGCACTTGTGTTGGTGCAGGAAACCACTTTTGCACTTGTATTAGTGTGGAAAAACCACTTTTCGCACTTGTGTTAGTGTTGAAAAACCACTTTTCGCACTTGTGTTAGTGTTGAAAAACCACTTTTCGCACTTGTGTTGGTGCAGGAAACCACTTTTGCACTTCTATTAGTGTGGAAAAAACACTTTTTGCACTTGTGATAGTGTTGAAAAACCACTTTTCGCACTTGTGTTAGTATTGAAAAACCACTTTTCGCACTTGTGTTGGTGCAGGAAACCACTTTTGCACTTGTATTAGTGTGGAAAAAACGCTTTTTGCCACTGTATTAGTGTGGAAAAAACGCTTTTTGCACTTGTGATAGTGTTGAAAAACCACTTTTCGCACTTGTGTTAGTGTTGAAAAACCACTTTTCGCACTTGTGTTGGTGCAGGAAACCACTTTTGCACTTGTATTAGTGTGGAAAAACCACTTTCCGCACTTGTGTTAGTGTTGAAAAACCACTTTTCGCACTTGTGTTAGTGTTGAAAAACCACTTTTCGCACTTGTGTTAGTGTTGAAAAACCACTTTTCGCACTTGTGTTGGTGCAGGAAACCACTTTTGCACTTGTATTAGTGTGGAAAAAACACTTTTTGCACTTGTGATAGTGTTGAAAAACCACTTTTCGCACTTGTGTTAGTGTTGGAAAAACCACTTTTCGCACTTGTGTTGGTGCAGGAAACCACTTTTGCACTTGTATTAGTGTGGAAAAACCACTTTCCGCACTTGTGTTAGTGTTGAAAAACCACTTTTCGCACTTGTGTTAGTGTTGAAAAACCACTTTTCGCACTTGTGTTAGTGTTGAAAAACCACTTTTCGCACTTGTGTTGGTGCAGGAAACCACTTTTGCACTTGTATTAGTGTGGAAAAAACACTTTTTGCACTTGTGATAGTGTTGAAAAACCACTTTCCGCACTTGTGTTAGTGTTGAAAAACCACTTTTCGCACTTGTGTTGGTGCAGGAAACCACTTTTGCACTTGTATTAGTGTGGAAAAAGCACTTTTCGCACTTGTGTTAGTGTTGAAAAACCACTTTTCACACTTGTGTTAGTGTTGAAAAACCACTTTTCGCACTTGTGTTAGTGTTGAAAAACCACTTTTCGCACTTGTGTTGGTGCAGGAAACCACTTTTGCACTTCTATTAGTGTGGAAAAAACACTTTTTGCACTTGCGATAGTGTTGAAAAACCACTTTTCGCACTTGTGTTAGTGTTGAAAAACCACTTTTCGCACTTGTGTTGGTGCAGGAAACCACTTTTGCACTTGTATTAGTGTGGAAAAAACACTTTTTGCACTTGTGATAGTGTTGAAAAACCACTTTTCGCACTTGTGTTAGTGTTGAAAAACCACTTTTCGCACGTGTGTTGGTGCAGGAAACCACTTTTGCACTTGTATTAGTGTGGAAAAACCACTTTTCGCACTTGTGTTGGTGCAGGAAACCACTTTTGCACTTGTATTAGTGTGGAAAAAACACTTTTTGCACTTGTGATAGTGTTGAAAAACCACTTTTCGCACTTGTGTTAGTGTTGAAAAACCACTTTTTGCACTTGTGTTGGTGCAGGAAACCACTTTTGCACTTGTATTAGTGTGGAAAAACCACTTTTCGCACTTGTGTTAGTGTTGAAAAACCACTTTTCGCACTTGTGTTAGTGTTGAAAAACCACGTTTCGCACTTGTGTTAGTGTTGAAAAACCACTTTTCGCACTTTCGCACTTTCGCACTTAGCAGGAAACCACTTTTGCACTTGTATTAGTGTGGAAAAAACACTTTTTGCACTTGTGATAGTGTTGAAAAACCACTTTTCGCACTTGTGGTAGTGTTGAAAAACCACTTTTCGCACTTGTGTTGGTGCAGGAAACCACTTTTGCACTTCTATTAGTGTGGAAAAAACGCTTTTTGCACTTGTATTAGTGGGGAAAAAACGCTTTTTGCACTTGTGATAGTGTTGAAAAACCACTTTTCGCACTTGTGTTAGTGTAGAAAAACCACTTTTTGCACTTGTGTTGGTGCAGGAAACCACTTTTGCACTTGTATTAGTGTGGAAAAACCACTTTCCGCACTTGTGTTAGTGTTGAAAAACTACTTTTCGCACTTGTGTTAGTGTTGAAAAACCACTTTACGCACTTGTGTTAGTGTTGAAAAACCACTTTTCGCACTTGTGTTGGTGCAGGAAACCACTTTTGCACTTGTATTAGTGTGGAAAAAACACTTTTTGCACTTGTGATAGTGTTGAAAAACCACTTTTCGCACTTGTGTTAGTGTTGAAAAACCACTTTTTGCACTTGTGTTGGTGCAGGAAACCACTTTTGCACTTGTATTAGTGTGGAAAAACCACTTTTCGCACTTGTGTTAGTGTTGAAAAACCACTTTTCGCACTTGTGTTAGTGTTGAAAAACCACGTTTCGCACTTGTGTTAGTGTTGAAAAACCACTTTTCGCACTTTCACACTTTCACACTTAGCAGGAAACCACTTTTGCACTTGTATTAGTGTGGAAAAAACACTTTTTGCACTTGTGATAGTGTTGAAAAACCACTTTTCGCACTTGTGTTGGTGCAGGAAACCACTTTTGCACTTGTATTAGTGTGGAAAAAACGCTTTTTGCACTTGTATTAGTGTGGAAAAAACGCTTTTTGCACTTGTGGTAGTGTTGAAAAACCACTTTTCGCATTTGTGTTGGTGCAGGAAAACCACTTTTGCACTTGTATTAGTGTGGAAAAAACGCTTTTTGCACTTGTATTAGTGTGGAAAACCCACTTTTCGCACTTGTGTTAGTGTTGAAAAACCACTTTTCGCACTTGTGTTCGTGTTGAAAAACCACTTTTCGCACTTGTGTTGGTGCAGGAAACCACTTTTGCACTTGTATTAGTGTGGAAAAAACACTTTTTGCACTTGTGATAGTGTTGAAAAACCACTTTTCGCACTTGTGTTGGTGTTGAAAAACCACTTTTCGCACTTGTGTTGGTGCAGGAAACCACTTTTGCACTTGTATTAGTGTGGAAAAACCACTTTTCGCACTTGTGTTAGTGTTGAAAAACCACTTTTTACACTTGTGTTAGTGTTGAAAAACCACTTTTCGCACTTGTGTTAGTGTTGAAAAACCACTTTTCGCACTTGTGTTGGTGCAGGAAACCACTTTTGCACTTGTATTAGTGTGGAAAAAACACTTTTTGCACTTGTGATAGTGTTGAAAAAACACTTTTCGCACTTGTGTTAGTGTTGAAAAACCACTTTTCGCACTTGTGTTAGTGTTGAAAAACCACTTTTCGCACTTGTGTTGGTGCAGGAAACCACTTTTGCACTTGTATTAGTGTGGAAAAACCACTTTCCGCACTTGTGTTAGTGTTGAAAAACCACTTTTCGCACTTGTGTTAGTGTTGAAAAACCACTTTTCGCACTTGTGTTAGTGTTGAAAAACCACTTTTCGCACTTGTGTTGGTGCAGGAAACCACTTTTGCACTTGTATTAGTGTGGAAAAAACACTTTTTGCACTTGTGATAGTGTTGAAAAACCACTTTTCGCACTTGTGTTAGTGTTGAAAAACCACTTTTCGCACTTGTGTTGGTGCAGGAAACCACTTTTGCACTTGTATTAGTGTGGAAAAACCACTTTTCGCACTTGTGTTAGTGTTGAAAAACCACTTTTCGCACTTGTGTTAGTGTTGAAAAACCACTTTTCGCACTTGTGTTGGTGCAGGAAACCACTTTTGCACTTCTATTAGTGTGGAAAAAACACTTTTTGCACTTGTGATAGTGTTGAAAAACCACTTTTCGCACTTGTGTTAGTATTGAAAAACCACTTTTCGCACTTGTGTTGGTGCAGGAAACCACTTTTGCACTTGTATTAGTGTGGAAAAAACGCTTTTTGCACTTGTATTAGTGTGGAAAAAACGCTTTTTGCACTTGTGATAGTGTTGAAAAACCACTTTTCGCACTTGTGTTAGTGTTGAAAAACCACTTTTCGCACTTGTGTTGGTGCAGGAAACCACTTTTGCACTTGTATTAGTGTGGAAAAACCACTTTCCGCACTTGTGTTAGTGTTGAAAAACCACTTTTCGCACTTGTGTTAGTGTTGAAAAACCACTTTTCGCACTTGTGTTAGTGTTGAAAAACCACTTTTCGCACTTGTGTTGGTGCAGGAAACCACTTTTGCACTTGTATTAGTGTGGAAAAAACACTTTTTGCACTTGTGATAGTGTTGAAAAACCACTTTTCGCACTTGTGTTAGTGTTGGAAAAACCACTTTTCGCACTTGTGTTGGTGCAGGAAACCACTTTTGCACTTGTATTAGTGTGGAAAAACCACTTTCCGCACTTGTGTTATTGTTGAAAAACCACTTTTCGCACTTGTGTTAGTGTTGAAAAACCACTTTTCGCACTTGTGTTAGTGTTGAAAAACCACTTTTCGCACTTGTGTTGGTGCAGGAAACCACTTTTGCACTTGTATTAGTGTGGAAAAAACACTTTTTGCACTTGTGATAGTGTTGAAAAACCACTTTCCGCACTTGTGTTAGTGTTGAAAAACCACTTTTCGCACTTGTGTTGGTGCAGGAAACCACTTTTGCACTTGTATTAGTGTGGAAAAAGCACTTTTCGCACTTGTGTTAGTGTTGAAAAACCACTTTTCACACTTGTGTTAGTGTTGAAAAACCACTTTTCGCACTTGTGTTAGTGTTGAAAAACCACTTTTCGCACTTGTGTTAGTGTTGAAAAACCACGTTTCGCACTTGTGTTAGTGTTGAAAAACCACTTTTCGCACTTTTGCACTTTCGCACTTAGCAGGAAACCACTTTTGCACTTGTATTAGTGTGGAAAAAACACTTTTTGCACTTGTGATAGTGTTGAAAAACCACTTTTCGCACTTGTGGTAGTGTTGAAAAACCACTTTTCGCACTTGTGTTGGTGCAGGAAACCACTTTTGCACTTCTATTAGTGTGGAAAAAACGCTTTTTGCACTTGTATTAGTGGGGAAAAAACGCTTTTTGCACTTGTGATAGTGTTGAAAAACCACTTTTCGCACTTGTGTTAGTGTTGAAAAACCACTTTTTGCACTTGTGTTGGTGCAGGAAACCACTTTTGCACTTGTATTAGTGTGGAAAAACCACTTTCCGCACTTGTGTTAGTGTTGAAAAACTACTTTTCGCACTTGTGTTAGTGTTGAAAAACCACTTTTCGCACTTGTGTTAGTGTTGAAAAACCACTTTTCGCACTTGTGTTGGTGCAGGAAACCACTTTTGCACTTGTATTAGTGTGGAAAAAACACTTTTTGCACTTGTGATAGTGTTGAAAAACCACTTTTCGCACTTGTGTTAGTGTTGAAAAACCACTTTTTGCACTTGTGTTGGTGCAGGAAACCACTTTTGCACTTGTATTAGTGTGGAAAAACCACTTTTCGCACTTGTGTTAGTGTTGAAAAACCACTTTTCGCACTTGTGTTAGTGTTGAAAAACCACGTTTCGCACTTGTGTTAGTGTTGAAAAACCACTTTTCGCACTTTCGCACTTTCACACTTAGCAGGAAACCACTTTTGCACTTGTATTAGTGTGGAAAAAACACTTTTTGCACTTGTGATAGTGTTGAAAAACCACTTTTCGCACTTGTGTTGGTGCAGGAAACCACTTTTGCACTTGTATTAGTGTGGAAAAAACGCTTTTTGCACTTGTATTAGTGTGGAAAAAACGCTTTTTGCACTTGTGGTAGTGTTGAAAAACCACTTTTCGCATTTGTGTTGGTGCAGGAAAACCACTTTTGCACTTGTATTAGTGTGGAAAAAACGCTTTTTGCACTTGTATTAGTGTGGAAAACCCACTTTTCGCACTTGTGTTAGTGTTGAAAAACCACTTTTCGCACTTGTGTTCGTGTTGAAAAACCACTTTTCGCACTTGTGTTGGTGCAGGAAACCACTTTTGCACTTGTATTAGTGTGGAAAAAACACTTTTTGCACTTGTGATAGTGTTGAAAAACCACTTTTCGCACTTGTGTTGGTGTTGAAAAACCACTTTTCGCACTTGTGTTGGTGCAGGAAACCACTTTTGCACTTGTATTAGTGTGGAAAAACCACTTTTCGCACTTGTGTTAGTGTTGAAAAACCACTTTTTACACTTGTGTTAGTGTTGAAAAACCACTTTTCGCACTTGTGTTAGTGTTGAAAAACCACTTTTCGCACTTGTGTTGGTGCAGGAAACCACTTTTGCACTTGTATTAGTGTGGAAAAAACACTTTTTGCACTTGTGATAGTGTTGAAAAAACACTTTTCGCACTTGTGTTAGTGTTGAAAAACCACTTTTCGCACTTGTGTTAGTGTTGAAAAACCACTTTTCGCACTTGTGTTGGTGCAGGAAACCACTTTTGCACTTGTATTAGTGTGGAAAAACCACTTTCCGCACTTGTGTTAGTGTTGAAAAACCACTTTTCGCACTTGTGTTAGTGTTGAAAAACCACTTTTCGCACTTGTGTTAGTGTTGAAAAACCACTTTTCGCACTTGTGTTGGTGCAGGAAACCACTTTTGCACTTGTATTAGTGTGGAAAAAACACTTTTTGCACTTGTGATAGTGTTGAAAAACCACTTTTCGCACTTGTGTTAGTGTTGAAAAACCACTTTTCGCACTTGTGTTGGTGCAGGAAACCACTTTTGCACTTGTATTAGTGTGGAAAAACCACTTTTCGCACTTGTGTTAGTGTTGAAAAACCACTTTTCGCACTTGTGTTAGTGTTGAAAAACCACTTTTCGCACTTGTGTTGGTGCAGGAAACCACTTTTGCACTTCTATTAGTGTGGAAAAAACACTTTTTGCACTTGTGATAGTGTTGAAAAACCACTTTTCGCACTTGTGTTAGTATTGAAAAACCACTTTTCGCACTTGTGTTGGTGCAGGAAACCACTTTTGCACTTGTATTAGTGTGGAAAAAACGCTTTTTGCACTTGTATTAGTGTGGAAAAAACGCTTTTTGCACTTGTGATAGTGTTGAAAAACCACTTTTCGCACTTGTGTTAGTGTTGAAAAACCACTTTTCGCACTTGTGTTGGTGCAGGAAACCACTTTTGCACTTGTATTAGTGTGGAAAAACCACTTTCCGCACTTGTGTTAGTGTTGAAAAACCACTTTTCGCACTTGTGTTAGTGTTGAAAAACCACTTTTCGCACTTGTGTTAGTGTTGAAAAACCACGTTTCGCACTTGTGTTAGTGTTGAAAAACCACTTTTCGCACTTTCGCACTTTCACACTTAGCAGGAAACCACTTTTGCACTTGTATTAGTGTGGAAAAAACACTTTTTGCACTTGTGATAGTGTTGAAAAACCACTTTTCGCACTTGTGTTGGTGCAGGAAACCACTTTTGCACTTGTATTAGTGTGGAAAAAACGCTTTTTGCACTTGTATTAGTGTGGAAAAAACGCTTTTTGCACTTGTGGTAGTGTTGAAAAACCACTTTTCGCATTTGTGTTGGTGCAGGAAAACCACTTTTGCACTTGTATTAGTGTGGAAAAAACGCTTTTTGCACTTGTATTAGTGTGGAAAACCCACTTTTCGCACTTGTGTTAGTGTTGAAAAACCACTTTTCGCACTTGTGTTCGTGTTGAAAAACCACTTTTCGCACTTGTGTTGGTGCAGGAAACCACTTTCGCACTTGTATTAGTGTGGAAAAAACACTTTTTGCACTTGTGATAGTGTTGAAAAACCACTTTTCGCACTTGTGTTGGTGTTGAAAAACCACTTTTCGCACTTGTGTTGGTGCAGGAAACCACTTTTGCACTTGTATTAGTGTGGAAAAACCACTTTTCGCACTTGTGTTAGTGTTGAAAAACCACTTTTTACACTTGTGTTAGTGTTGAAAAACCACTTTTCGCACTTGTGTTAGTGTTGAAAAACCACTTTTCGCACTTGTGTTGGTGCAGGAAACCACTTTTGCACTTGTATTAGTGTGGAAAAAACACTTTTTGCACTTGTGATAGTGTTGAAAAAACACTTTTCGCACTTGTGTTAGTGTTGAAAAACCACTTTTCGCACTTGTGTTAGTGTTGAAAAACCACTTTTCGCACTTGTGTTGGTGCAGGAAACCACTTTTGCACTTGTATTAGTGTGGAAAAACCACTTTCCGCACTTGTGTTAGTGTTGAAAAACCACTTTTCGCACTTGTGTTAGTGTTGAAAAACCACTTTTCGCACTTGTGTTGGTGCAGGAAACCACTTTTGCACTTGTATTAGTGTGGAAAAACCACTTTTCGCACTTGTGTTAGTGTTGAAAAACCACTTTTCGCACTTGTGTTAGTGTTGAAAAACCACTTTTCGCACTTGTGTTGGTGCAGGAAACCACTTTTGCACTTCTATTAGTGTGGAAAAAACACTTTTTGCACTTGTGATAGTGTTGAAAAACCACTTTTCGCACTTGTGTTAGTATTGAAAAACCACTTTTCGCACTTGTGTTGGTGCAGGAAACCACTTTTGCACTTGTATTAGTGTGGAAAAAACGCTTTTTGCACTTGTATTAGTGTGGAAAAAACGCTTTTTGCACTTGTGATAGTGTTGAAAAACCACTTTTCGCACTTGTGTTAGTGTTGAAAAACCACTTTTCGCACTTGTGTTGGTGCAGGAAACCACTTTTGCACTTGTATTAGTGTGGAAAAACCACTTTCCGCACTTGTGTTAGTGTTGAAAAACCACTTTTCGCACTTGTGTTAGTGTTGAAAAACCACTTTTCGCACTTGTGTTAGTGTTGAAAAACCACTTTTCGCACTTGTGTTGGTGCAGGAAACCACTTTTGCACTTGTATTAGTGTGGAAAAAACACTTTTTGCACTTGTGATAGTGTTGAAAAACCACTATTCGCACTTGTGTTAGTGTTGGAAAAACCACTTTTCGCACTTGTGTTGGTGCAGGAAACCACTTTTGCACTTGTATTAGTGTGGAAAAACCACTTTCCGCACTTGTGTTATTGTTGAAAAACCACTTTTTGCACTTGTGTTAGTGTTGAAAAACCACTTTTCGCACTTGTGTTAGTGTTGAAAAACCACTTTTCGCACTTGTGTTGGTGCAGGAAACCACTTTTGCACTTGTATTAGTGTGGAAAAAACACTTTTTGCACTTGTGATAGTGTTGAAAAACCACTTTCCGCACTTGTGTTAGTGTTGAAAAACCACTTTTCGCACTTGTGTTGGTGCAGGAAACCACTTTTGCACTTGTATTAGTGTGGAAAAAGCACTTTTCGCACTTGTGTTAGTGTTGAAAAACCACTTTTCACACTTGTGTTAGTGTTGAAAAACCACTTTTCGCACTTGTGTTAGTGTTGAAAAACCACTTTTCGCACTTGTGTTAGTGTTGAAAAACCACGTTTCGCACTTGTGTTAGTGTTGAAAAACCACTTTTCGCACTTTTGCACTTTCGCACTTAGCAGGAAACCACTTTTGCACTTGTATTAGTGTGGAAAAAACACTTTTTGCACTTGTGATAGTGTTGAAAAACCACTTTTCGCACTTGTGGTAGTGTTGAAAAACCACTTTTCGCACTTGTGTTGGTGCAGGAAACCACTTTTGCACTTCTATTAGTGTGGAAAAAACGCTTTTTGCACTTGTATTAGTGGGGAAAAAACGCTTTTTGCACTTGTGATAGTGTTGAAAAACCACTTTTCGCACTTGTGTTAGTGTTGAAAAACCACTTTTTGCACTTGTGTTGGTGCAGGAAACCACTTTTGCACTTGTATTAGTGTGGAAAAACCACTTTCCGCACTTGTGTTAGTGTTGAAAAACTACTTTTCGCACTTGTGTTAGTGTTGAAAAACCACTTTTCGCACTTGTGTTAGTGTTGAAAAACCACTTTTCGCACTTGTGTTGGTGCAGGAAACCACTTTTGCACTTGTATTAGTGTGGGAAAAACACTTTTTGCACTTGTGATAGTGTTGAAAAACTACTTTTCGCACTTGTGTTAGTGTTGAAAAACCACTTTACGCACTTGTGTTAGTGTTGAAAAACCACTTTTCGCACTTGTGTTGGTGCAGGAAACCACTTTTGCACTTGTATTAGTGTGGAAAAAACACTTTTTGCACTTGTGATAGTGTTGAAAAACCACTTTTCGCACTTGTGTTAGTGTTGAAAAACCACTTTTTGCACTTGTGTTGGTGCAGGAAACCACTTTTGCACTTGTATTAGTGTGGAAAAACCACTTTTCGCACTTGTGTTAGTGTTGAAAAACCACTTTTCGCACTTGTGTTAGTGTTGAAAAACCACGTTTCGCACTTGTGTTAGTGTTGAAAAACCACTTTTCGCACTTTCACACTTTCACACTTAGCAGGAAACCACTTTTGCACTTGTATTAGTGTGGAAAAAACACTTTTTGCACTTGTGATAGTGTTGAAAAACCACTTTTCGCACTTGTGTTGGTGCAGGAAACCACTTTTGCACTTGTATTAGTGTGGAAAAAACGCTTTTTGCACTTGTATTAGTGTGGAAAAAACGCTTTTTGCACTTGTGGTAGTGTTGAAAAACCACTTTTCGCATTTGTGTTGGTGCAGGAAAACCACTTTTGCACTTGTATTAGTGTGGAAAAAACGCTTTTTGCACTTGTATTAGTGTGGAAAACCCACTTTTCGCACTTGTGTTAGTGTTGAAAAACCACTTTTCGCACTTGTGTTCGTGTTGAAAAACCACTTTTCGCACTTGTGTTGGTGCAGGAAACCACTTTTGCACTTGTATTAGTGTGGAAAAAACACTTTTTGCACTTGTGATAGTGTTGAAAAACCACTTTTCGCACTTGTGTTGGTGTTGAAAAACCACTTTTCGCACTTGTGTTGGTGCAGGAAACCACTTTTGCACTTGTATTAGTGTGGAAAAACCACTTTTCGCACTTGTGTTAGTGTTGAAAAACCACTTTTTACACTTGTGTTAGTGTTGAAAAACCACTTTTCGCACTTGTGTTAGTGTTGAAAAACCACTTTTCGCACTTGTGTTGGTGCAGGAAACCACTTTTGCACTTGTATTAGTGTGGAAAAAACACTTTTTGCACTTGTGATAGTGTTGAAAAAACACTTTTCGCACTTGTGTTAGTGTTGAAAAACCACTTTTCGCACTTGTGTTAGTGTTGAAAAACCACTTTTCGCACTTGTGTTGGTGCAGGAAACCACTTTTGCACTTGTATTAGTGTGGAAAAACCACTTTCCGCACTTGTGTTAGTGTTGAAAAACCACTTTTCGCACTTGTGTTAGTGTTGAAAAACCACTTTTCGCACTTGTGTTAGTGTTGAAAAACCACTTTTCGCACTTGTGTTGGTGCAGGAAACCACTTTTGCACTTGTATTAGTGTGGAAAAAACACTTTTTGCACTTGTGATAGTGTTGAAAAACCACTTTTCGCACTTGTGTTAGTGTTGAAAAACCACTTTTCGCACTTGTGTTGGTGCAGGAAACCACTTTTGCACTTGTATTAGTGTGGAAAAACCACTTTTCGCACTTGTGTTAGTGTTGAAAAACCACTTTTCGCACTTGTGTTAGTGTTGAAAAACCACTTTTCGCACTTGTGTTGGTGCAGGAAACCACTTTTGCACTTCTATTAGTGTGGAAAAAACACTTTTTGCACTTGTGATAGTGTTGAAAAACCACTTTTCGCACTTGTGTTAGTATTGAAAAACCACTTTTCGCACTTGTGTTGGTGCAGGAAACCACTTTTGCACTTGTATTAGTGTGGAAAAAACGCTTTTTGCACTTGTATTAGTGTGGAAAAAACGCTTTTTGCACTTGTGATAGTGTTGAAAAACCACTTTTCGCACTTGTGTTAGTGTTGAAAAACCACTTTTCGCACTTGTGTTGGTGCAGGAAACCACTTTTGCACTTGTATTAGTGTGGAAAAACCACTTTCCGCACTTGTGTTAGTGTTGAAAAACCACTTTTCGCACTTGTGTTAGTGTTGAAAAACCACTTTTCGCACTTGTGTTAGTGTTGAAAAACCACTTTTCGCACTTGTGTTGGTGCAGGAAACCACTTTTGCACTTGTATTAGTGTGGAAAAAACACTTTTTGCACTTGTGATAGTGTTGAAAAACCACTTTTCGCACTTGTGTTAGTGTTGGAAAAACCACTTTTCGCACTTGTGTTGGTGCAGGAAACCACTTTTGCACTTGTATTAGTGTGGAAAAACCACTTTCTGCACTTGTGTTATTGTTGAAAAACCACTTTTCGCACTTGTGTTAGTGTTGAAAAACCACTTTTCGCACTTGTGTTAGTGTTGAAAAACCACTTTTCGCACTTGTGTTGGTGCAGGAAACCACTTTTGCACTTGTATTAGTGTGGAAAAAACACTTTTTGCACTTGTGATAGTGTTGAAAAACCACTTTCCGCACTTGTGTTAGTGTTGAAAAACCACTTTTCGCACTTGTGTTGGTGCAGGAAACCACTTTTGCACTTGTATTAGTGTGGAAAAAGCACTTTTCGCACTTGTGTTAGTGTTGAAAAACCACTTTTCACACTTGTGTTAGTGTTGAAAAACCACTTTTCGCACTTGTGTTAGTGTTGAAAAACCACTTTTCGCACTTGTGTTAGTGTTGAAAAACCACGTTTCGCACTTGTGTTAGTGTTGAAAAACCACTTTTCGCACTTTTGCACTTTCGCACTTAGCAGGAAACCACTTTTGCACTTGTATTAGTGTGGAAAAAACACTTTTTGCACTTGTGATAGTGTTGAAAAACCACTTTTCGCACTTGTGGTAGTGTTGAAAAACCACTTTTCGCACTTGTGTTGGTGCAGGAAACCACTTTTGCACTTCTATTAGTGTGGAAAAAACGCTTTTTGCACTTGTATTAGTGGGGAAAAAACGCTTTTTGCACTTGTGATAGTGTTGAAAAACCACTTTTCGCACTTGTGTTAGTGTTGAAAAACCACTTTTTGCACTTGTGTTGGTGCAGGAAACCACTTTTGCACTTGTATTAGTGTGGAAAAACCACTTTCCGCACTTGTGTTAGTGTTGAAAAACTACTTTTCGCACTTGTGTTAGTGTTGAAAAACCACTTTTCGCACTTGTGTTAGTGTTGAAAAACCACTTTTCGCACTTGTGTTGGTGCAGGAAACCACTTTTGCACTTGTATTAGTGTGGAAAAAACACTTTTTGCACTTGTGATAGTGTTGAAAAACCACTTTTCGCACTTGTGTTAGTGTTGAAAAACCACTTTTTGCACTTGTGTTGGTGCAGGAAACCACTTTTGCACTTGTATTAGTGTGGAAAAACCACTTTTCGCACTTGTGTTAGTGTTGAAAAACCACTTTTCGCACTTGTGTTAGTGTTGAAAAACCACGTTTCGCACTTGTGTTAGTGTTGAAAAACCACTTTTCGCACTTTCGCACTTTCACACTTAGCAGGAAACCACTTTTGCACTTGTATTAGTGTGGAAAAAACACTTTTTGCACTTGTGATAGTGTTGAAAAACCACTTTTCGCACTTGTGTTGGTGCAGGAAACCACTTTTGCACTTGTATTAGTGTGGAAAAAACGCTTTTTGCACTTGTATTAGTGTGGAAAAAACGCTTTTTGCACTTGTGGTAGTGTTGAAAAACCACTTTTCGCATTTGTGTTGGTGCAGGAAAACCACTTTTGCACTTGTATTAGTGTGGAAAAAACGCTTTTTGCACTTGTATTAGTGTGGAAAACCCACTTTTCGCACTTGTGTTAGTGTTGAAAAACCACTTTTCGCACTTGTGTTCGTGTTGAAAAACCACTTTTCGCACTTGTGTTGGTGCAGGAAACCACTTTTGCACTTGTATTAGTGTGGAAAAAACACTTTTTGCACTTGTGATAGTGTTGAAAAACCACTTTTCGCACTTGTGTTGGTGTTGAAAAACCACTTTTCGCACTTGTGTTGGTGCAGGAAACCACTTTTGCACTTGTATTAGTGTGGAAAAACCACTTTTCGCACTTGTGTTAGTGTTGAAAAACCACTTTTTACACTTGTGTTAGTGTTGAAAAACCACTTTTCGCACTTGTGTTAGTGTTGAAAAACCACTTTTCGCACTTGTGTTGGTGCAGGAAACCACTTTTGCACTTGTATTAGTGTGGAAAAAACACTTTTTGCACTTGTGATAGTGTTGAAAAAACACTTTTCGCACTTGTGTTAGTGTTGAAAAACCACTTTTCGCACTTGTGTTAGTGTTGAAAAACCACTTTTCGCACTTGTGTTGGTGCAGGAAACCACTTTTGCACTTGTATTAGTGTGGAAAAACCACTTTCCGCACTTGTGTTAGTGTTGAAAAACCACTTTTCGCACTTGTGTTAGTGTTGAAAAACCACTTTTCGCACTTGTGTTAGTGTTGAAAAACCACTTTTCGCACTTGTGTTGGTGCAGGAAACCACTTTTGCACTTGTATTAGTGTGGAAAAAACACTTTTTGCACTTGTGATAGTGTTGAAAAACCACTTTTCGCACTTGTGTTAGTGTTGAAAAACCACTTTTCGCACTTGTGTTGGTGCAGGAAACCACTTTTGCACTTGTATTAGTGTGGAAAAACCACTTTTCGCACTTGTGTTAGTGTTGAAAAACCACTTTTCGCACTTGTGTTAGTGTTGAAAAACCACTTTTCGCACTTGTGTTGGTGCAGGAAACCACTTTTGCACTTCTATTAGTGTGGAAAAAACACTTTTTGCACTTGTGATAGTGTTGAAAAACCACTTTTCGCACTTGTGTTAGTATTGAAAAACCACTTTTCGCACTTGTGTTGGTGCAGGAAACCACTTTTGCACTTGTATTAGTGTGGAAAAAACGCTTTTTGCACTTGTATTAGTGTGGAAAAAACGCTTTTTGCACTTGTGATAGTGTTGAAAAACCACTTTTCGCACTTGTGTTAGTGTTGAAAAACCACTTTTCGCACTTGTGTTGGTGCAGGAAACCACTTTTGCACTTGTATTAGTGTGGAAAAACCACTTTCCGCACTTGTGTTAGTGTTGAAAAACCACTTTTCGCACTTGTGTTAGTGTTGAAAAACCACTTTTCGCACTTGTGTTAGTGTTGAAAAACCACGTTTCGCACTTGTGTTAGTGTTGAAAAACCACTTTTCGCACTTTCGCACTTTCACACTTAGCAGGAAACCACTTTTGCACTTGTATTAGTGTGGAAAAAACACTTTTTGCACTTGTGATAGTGTTGAAAAACCACTTTTCGCACTTGTGTTGGTGCAGGAAACCACTTTTGCACTTGTATTAGTGTGGAAAAAACGCTTTTTGCACTTGTATTAGTGTGGAAAAAACGCTTTTTGCACTTGTGGTAGTGTTGAAAAACCACTTTTCGCATTTGTGTTGGTGCAGGAAAACCACTTTTGCACTTGTATTAGTGTGGAAAAAACGCTTTTTGCACTTGTATTAGTGTGGAAAACCCACTTTTCGCACTTGTGTTAGTGTTGAAAAACCACTTTTCGCACTTGTGTTCGTGTTGAAAAACCACTTTTCGCACTTGTGTTGGTGCAGGAAACCACTTTCGCACTTGTATTAGTGTGGAAAAAACACTTTTTGCACTTGTGATAGTGTTGAAAAACCACTTTTCGCACTTGTGTTGGTGTTGAAAAACCACTTTTCGCACTTGTGTTGGTGCAGGAAACCACTTTTGCACTTGTATTAGTGTGGAAAAACCACTTTTCGCACTTGTGTTAGTGTTGAAAAACCACTTTTTACACTTGTGTTAGTGTTGAAAAACCACTTTTCGCACTTGTGTTAGTGTTGAAAAACCACTTTTCGCACTTGTGTTGGTGCAGGAAACCACTTTTGCACTTGTATTAGTGTGGAAAAAACACTTTTTGCACTTGTGATAGTGTTGAAAAAACACTTTTCGCACTTGTGTTAGTGTTGAAAAACCACTTTTCGCACTTGTGTTAGTGTTGAAAAACCACTTTTCGCACTTGTGTTGGTGCAGGAAACCACTTTTGCACTTGTATTAGTGTGGAAAAACCACTTTCCGCACTTGTGTTAGTGTTGAAAAACCACTTTTCGCACTTGTGTTAGTGTTGAAAAACCACTTTTCGCACTTGTGTTAGTGTTGAAAAACCACTTTTCGCACTTGTCTTGGTGCAGGAAACCACTTTTGCACTTGTATTAGTGTGGAAAAAACACTTTTTGCACTTGTGATAGTGTTGAAAAACCACTTTTCGCACTTGTGTTAGTGTTGAAAAACCACTTTTCGCACTTGTGTTGGTGCAGGAAACCACTTTTGCACTTGTATTAGTGTGGAAAAACCACTTTTCGCACTTGTGTTAGTGTTGAAAAACCACTTTTCGCACTTGTGTTAGTGTTGAAAAACCACTTTTCGCACTTGTGTTGGTGCAGGAAACCACTTTTGCACTTCTATTAGTGTGGAAAAAACACTTTTTGCACTTGTGATAGTGTTGAAAAACCACTTTTCGCACTTGTGTTAGTATTGAAAAACCACTTTTCGCACTTGTGTTGGTGCAGGAAACCACTTTTGCACTTGTATTAGTGTGGAAAAAACGCTTTTTGCACTTGTATTAGTGTGGAAAAAAACGCTTTTTGCACTTGTGATAGTGTTGAAAAACCACTTTTCGCACTTGTGTTAGTGTTGAAAAACCACTTTTCGCACTTGTGTTGGTGCAGGAAACCACTTTTGCACTTGTATTAGTGTGGAAAAACCACTTTCCGCACTTGTGTTAGTGTTGAAAAACCACTTTTCGCACTTGTGTTAGTGTTGAAAAACCACTTTTCGCACTTGTGTTAGTGTTGAAAAACCACTTTTCGCACTTGTGTTGGTGCAGGAAACCACTTTTGCACTTGTATTAGTGTGGAAAAAACACTTTTTGCACTTGTGATAGTGTTGAAAAACCACTATTCGCACTTGTGTTAGTGTTGGAAAAACCACTTTTCGCACTTGTGTTGGTGCAGGAAACCACTTTTGCACTTGTATTAGTGTGGAAAAAACCACTTTCCGCACTTGTGTTATTGTTGAAAAACCACTTTTTGCACTTGTGTTAGTGTTGAAAAACCACTTTTCGCACTTGTGTTAGTGTTGAAAAACCACTTTTCGCACTTGTGTTGGTGCAGGAAACCACTTTTGCACTTGTATTAGTGTGGAAAAAACACTTTTTGCACTTGTGATAGTGTTGAAAAACCACTTTCCGCACTTGTGTTAGTGTTGAAAAACCACTTTTCGCACTTGTGTTGGTGCAGGAAACCACTTTTGCACTTGTATTAGTGTGGAAAAAGCACTTTTCGCACTTGTGTTAGTGTTGAAAAACCACTTTTCACACTTGTGTTAGTGTTGAAAAACCACTTTTCGCACTTGTGTTAGTGTTGAAAAACCACTTTTCGCACTTGTGTTAGTGTTGAAAAACCACGTTTCGCACTTGTGTTCGTGTTGAAAAACCACTTTTCGCACTTTTGCACTTTCGCACTTAGCAGGAAACCACTTTTGCACTTGTATTAGTGTGGAAAAAACACTTTTTGCACTTGTGATAGTGTTGAAAAACCACTTTTCGCACTTGTGGTAGTGTTGAAAAACCACTTTTCGCACTTGTGTTGGTGCAGGAAACCACTTTTGCACTTCTATTAGTGTGGAAAAAACGCTTTTTGCACTTGTATTAGTGGGGAAAAAACGCTTTTTGCACTTGTGATAGTGTTGAAAAACCACTTTTCGCACTTGTGTTAGTGTTGAAAAACCACTTTTTGCACTTGTGTTGGTGCAGGAAACCACTTTTGCACTTGTATTAGTGTGGAAAAACCACTTTCCGCACTTGTGTTAGTGTTGAAAAACTACTTTTCGCACTTGTGTTAGTGTTGAAAAACCACTTTTCGCACTTGTGTTAGTGTTGAAAAACCACTTTTCGCACTTGTGTTGGTGCAGGAAACCACTTTTGCACTTGTATTAGTGTGGGAAAAACACTTTTTGCACTTGTGATAGTGTTGAAAAACCACTTTTCGCACTTGTGTTAGTGTTGAAAAACCACTTTTTGCACTTGTGTTGGTGCAGGAAACCACTTTTGCACTTGTATTAGTGTGGAAAAACCACTTTTCGCACTTGTGTTAGTGTTGAAAAACCACTTTTCGCACTTGTGTTAGTGTTGAAAAACCACGTTTCGCACTTGTGTTAGTGTTGAAAAACCACTTTTCGCACTTTCGCACTTTCACACTTAGCAGGAAACCACTTTTGCACTTGTATTAGTGTGGAAAAAACACTTTTTGCACTTGTGATAGTGTTGAAAACCACTTTTCGCACTTGTGTTGGTGCAGGAAACCACTTTTGCACTTGTATTAGTGTGGAAAAAACGCTTTTTGCACTTGTATTAGTGTGGAAAAAAACGCTTTTTGCACTTGTGGTAGTGTTGAAAAACCACTTTTCGCATTTGTGTTGGTGCAGGAAAACCACTTTTGCACTTGTATTAGTGTGGAAAAAACGCTTTTTGCACTTGTATTAGTGTGGAAAACCCACTTTTCGCACTTGTGTTAGTGTTGAAAAACCACTTTTCGCACTTGTGTTCGTGTTGAAAAACCACTTTTCGCACTTGTGTTGGTGCAGGAAACCACTTTTGCACTTGTATTAGTGTGGAAAAAACACTTTTTGCACTTGTGATAGTGTTGAAAAACCACTTTTCGCACTTGTGTTGGTGTTGAAAAACCACTTTTCGCACTTGTGTTGGTGCAGGAAACCACTTTTGCACTTGTATTAGTGTGGAAAAACCACTTTTCGCACTTGTGTTAGTGTTGAAAAACCACTTTTTACACTTGTGTTAGTGTTGAAAAACCACTTTTCGCACTTGTGTTAGTGTTGAAAAACCACTTTTCGCACTTGTGTTGGTGCAGGAAACCACTTTTGCACTTGTATTAGTGTGGAAAAAACACTTTTTGCACTTGTGATAGTGTTGAAAAAACACTTTTCGCACTTGTGTTAGTGTTGAAAAACCACTTTTCGCACTTGTGTTAGTGTTGAAAAACCACTTTTCGCACTTGTGTTGGTGCAGGAAACCACTTTTGCACTTGTATTAGTGTGGAAAAACCACTTTCCGCACTTGTGTTAGTGTTGAAAAACCACTTTTCGCACTTGTGTTAGTGTTGAAAAACCACTTTTCGCACTTGTGTTAGTGTTGAAAAACCACTTTTCGCACTTGTGTTGGTGCAGGAAACCACTTTTGCACTTGTATTAGTGTGGAAAAAACACTTTTTGCACTTGTGATAGTGTTGAAAAACCACTTTTCGCACTTGTGTTAGTGTTGAAAAACCACTTTTCGCACTTGTGTTGGTGCAGGAAACCACTTTTGCACTTGTATTAGTGTGGAAAAACCACTTTTCGCACTTGTGTTAGTGTTGAAAAACCACTTTTCGCACTTGTGTTAGTGTTGAAAAACCACTTTTCGCACTTGTGTTGGTGCAGGAAACCACTTTTGCACTTCTATTAGTGTGGAAAAAACACTTTTTGCACTTGTGATAGTGTTGAAAAACCACTTTTCGCACTTGTGTTAGTATTGAAAAACCACTTTTCGCACTTGTGTTGGTGCAGGAAACCACTTTTGCACTTGTATTAGTGTGGAAAAAACGCTTTTTGCACTTGTATTAGTGTGGAAAAAACGCTTTTTGCACTTGTGATAGTGTTGAAAAACCACTTTTCGCACTTGTGTTAGTGTTGAAAAACCACTTTTCGCACTTGTGTTGGTGCAGGAAACCACTTTTGCACTTGTATTAGTGTGGAAAAACCACTTTCCGCACTTGTGTTAGTGTTGAAAAACCACTTTTCGCACTTGTGTTAGTGTTGAAAAACCACTTTTCGCACTTGTGTTAGTGTTGAAAAACCACTTTTCGCACTTGTGTTGGTGCAGGAAACCACTTTTGCACTTGTATTAGTGTGGAAAAAACACTTTTTGCACTTGTGATAGTGTTGAAAAACCACTTTTCGCACTTGTGTTAGTGTTGGAAAAACCACTTTTCGCACTTGTGTTGGTGCAGGAAACCACTTTTGCACTTGTATTAGTGTGGAAAAACCACTTTCCGCACTTGTGTTATTGTTGAAAAACCACTTTTCGCACTTGTGTTAGTGTTGAAAAACCACTTTTCGCACTTGTGTTAGTGTTGAAAAACCACTTTTCGCACTTGTGTTGGTGCAGGAAACCACTTTTGCACTTGTATTAGTGTGGAAAAAACACTTTTTGCACTTGTGATAGTGTTGAAAAACCACTTTCCGCACTTGTGTTAGTGTTGAAAAACCACTTTTCGCACTTGTGTTGGTGCAGGAAACCACTTTTGCACTTGTATTAGTGTGGAAAAAGCACTTTTCGCACTTGTGTTAGTGTTGAAAAACCACTTTTCACACTTGTGTTAGTGTTGAAAAACCACTTTTCGCACTTGTGTTAGTGTTGAAAAACCACTTTTCGCACTTGTGTTGGTGCAGGAAACCACTTTTGCACTTCTATTAGTGTGGAAAAAACACTTTTTGCACTTGCGATAGTGTTGAAAAACCACTTTTCGCACTTGTGTTAGTGTTGAAAAACCACTTTTCGCACTTGTGTTGGTGCAGGAAACCACTTTTGCACTTGTATTAGTGTGGAAAAAACACTTTTTGCACTTGTGATAGTGTTGAAAAACCACTTTTCGCACTTGTGTTAGTGTTGAAAAACCACTTTTCACACGTGTGTTGGTGCAGGAAACCACTTTTGCACTTGTATTAGTGTGGAAAAACCACTTTTCGCACTTGTGTTGGTGCAGGAAACCACTTTTGCACTTGTATTAGTGTGGAAAAAACACTTTTTGCACTTGTGATAGTGTTGAAAAACCACTTTTCGCACTTGTGTTAGTGTTGAAAAACCACTTTTTGCACTTGTGTTGGTGCAGGAAACCACTTTTGCACTTGTATTAGTGTGGAAAAACCACTTTTCGCACTTGTGTTAGTGTTGAAAAACCACTTTTCGCACTTGTGTTAGTGTTGAAAAACCACGTTTCGCACTTGTGTTAGTGTTGAAAAACCACTTTTCGCACTTTCGCACTTTCGCACTTAGCAGGAAACCACTTTTGCACTTGTATTAGTGTGGAAAAAACACTTTTTGCACTTGTGATAGTGTTGAAAAACCACTTTTCGCACTTGTGGTAGTGTTGAAAAACCACTTTTCGCACTTGTGTTGGTGCAGGAAACCACTTTTGCACTTCTATTAGTGTGGAAAAAACGCTTTTTGCACTAGTATTAGTGGGGAAAAAACGCTTTTTGCACTTGTGATAGTGTTGAAAAACCACTTTTCGCACTTGTGTTAGTGTTGAAAAACCACTTTTTGCACTTGTGTTGGTGCAGGAAACCACTTTTGCACTTGTATTAGTGTGGAAAAACCACTTTCCGCACTTGTGTTAGTGTTGAAAAACTACTTTTCGCACTTGTGTTAGTGTTGAAAAACCACTTTTCGCACTTGTGTTAGTGTTGAAAAACCACTTTTCGCACTTGTGTTGGTGCAGAAAACCACTTTTGCACTTGTATTAGTGTGGAAAAAACACTTTTTGCACTTGTGATAGTGTTGAAAAACCACTTTTCGCACTTGTGTTAGTGTTGAAAAACCACTTTTCGCACTTGTGTTGGTGCAGGAAACCACTTTTGCACTTGTATTAGTGTGGAAAAACCACTTTCCGCACTTGTGTTAGTGTTGAAAAACCACTTTTCGCACTTGTGTTAGTGTTGAAAAACCACTTTTTGCACTTGTGTTAGTGTTGAAAAACCACTTTTCGCACTTGTGTTGGTGCAGGAAACCACTTTTGCACTTGTATTAGTGTGGAAAAAACACTTTTTGCACTTGTGATAGTGTTGAAAAACCACTTTTCGCACTTGTGTTAGTGTTGAAAAACCACTTTTCGCACTTGTGTTGGTGCAGGAAACCACTTTTGCACTTGTATTAGTGTGGAAAACCACTTTTCGCACTTGTGTTAGTGTTGAAAAACCACTTTTCACACTTGTGTTAGTGTTGAAAAACCACTTTTCGCACTTGTGTTAGTGTTGAAAAACCACTTTTCGCACTTGTGTTGGTGCAGGAAACCACTTTTGCACTTCTATTAGTGTGGAAAAAACACTTTTTGCACTTGTGATAGTGTTGAAAAACCACTTTTCGCACTTGTGTTAGTGTTGAAAAACCACTTTTCGCACTTGTGTTGGTGCAGGAAACCACTTTTGCACTTGTATTAGTGTGGAAAAAACACTTTTTGCACTTGTGATAGTGTTGAAAAACCACTTTTCGCACTTGTGTTAGTGTTGAAAAACCACTTTTCGCACTTGTGTTGGTGCAGGAAACCACTTTTGCACTTGTATTAGTGTGGAAAAACCACTTTTCGCACTTGTGTTAGTGTTGAAAAACCACTTTTCGCACTTGTGTTAGTGTTGAAAAACCACTTTTCGCACTTGTGTTAGTGTTGAAAAACCACTTTTCGCACTTGTGTTGGTGCAGGAAACCACTTTTGCACTTGTATTCGTGTGGAAAAAACACTTTTCGCACTTGTGATAGTGTTGAAAAACCACTTTTCGCACTTGTGGTAGTGTTGAAAAACCACTTTTCGCACTTGTGTTGGTGCAGGAAACCACTTTTGCACTTGTATTAGTGTGGAAAAAACGCTTTTTGCACTTGTATTAGTGTGGAAAAAACGCTTTTTGCACTTGTGGTAGTGTTGAAAAACCACTTTTCGCACTTGTGTTGGTGCAGGAAAACCACTTTTGCACTTGTATTAGTGTGGAAAAAACGCTTTTTGCACTTGTATTAGTGTGGAAAACCCACTTTTCGCCCTTGTGTTAGTGTTGAAAAACCACTTTTCGCACTTGTGTTCGTGTTGAAAAACCACTTTTCGCACTTGTGTTGGTACAGGAAACCACTTTTGCACTTGTATTAGTGTGGAAAAAACACTTTTTGCACTTGTGATAGTGTTGAAAAACCACTTTTCGCACTTGTGTTGGTGTTGAAAAACCACTTTTCGCACTTGTGTTGGTGCAGGAAACCACTTTTGCACTTGTATTAGTGTGGAAAAACCACTTTTCGCACTTGTGTTAGTGTTGAAAAACCACTTTTTACACTTGTGATAGTGTTGAAAAACCACTTTTCGCACTTGTGTTAGTGTTGAAAAACCACTTTTTGCACTTGTGTTGGTGAAGGAAACCACTTTTGCACTTGTATTAGTGTGGAAAAACCACTTTTCGCACTTGTGTTAATGTTGAAAAACCACTTTTCGCACTTGTATTAGTGTTGAAAAACCACTTTTCGCACTTGTGTTGGTGCAGGAAACCACTTTTGCACTTGTATTAGTGTGGAAAAAACACTTTTTGCACTTGTGATAGTGTTGAAAAACCACTTTTCGCACTTGTGTTAGTGTTGAAAAACCACTTTTTGCACTTGTGTTGGTGCAGGAAACCACTTTTGCACTTGTATTAGTGTGGAAAAACCACTTTTCGCACTTGTGTTAGTGTTGAAAAACCACTTTTCGCACTTGTGTTAGTGTTGAAAAACCACTTTTCGCACTTGTGTTAGTGTTGAAAAACCACTTTTCGCACTTGTGTTGGTGCACGAAACCACTTTTGCACTTGTATTAGTGTGGAAAAAACACTTTCTGCACTTGTGATAGTGTTGAAAAACCACTTTTCGCACTTGTGGTAGTGTTGAAAAACCACTTTTCGCACTTGTGTTGGTGCAGGAAACCACTTTTGCACTTGTATTAGTGTGGAAAAAACACTTTTTGCACTTGTGATAGTGTTGAAAAACCACTTTTCGCACTTGTGTTAGTGTTGAAAAACCACTTTTCGCACTTGTGTTGGTGTAGGAAACCACTTTTGCACTTGTATTAGTGTGGAAAAACCACTTTTCGCACTTGTGTTAGTGTTGAAAAACCACTTTTCACACTTGTATTAGTGTTGAAAAACCACTTTTCGCACTTGTGTTAGTGTTGAAAAACCACTTTTCGCACTTGTGTTGGTGCAGGAAACCACTTTTGCACTTCTATTAGTGTGGAAAAAACACTTTTTGCACTTGTGATAGTGTTGAAAAACCACTTTTCGCACTTGTGTTAGTGTTGAAAAACCACTTTTCGCACTTGTGTTGGTGCAGGAAACCACTTTTGCACTTGTATTAGTGTGGGAAAACCACTTTTCGCACTTGTGTTAGTGTTGAAAAACCACTTTTCGCACTTGTATTAGTGTTGAAAAACCACTTTTCGCACTTGTGTTGGTGCAGGAAACCACTTTTGCACTTGTATTCGTGTGGAAATAACACTTTTTGCACTTGTGGTAGTGTTGAAAAACCACTTTTCGCACTTGTGTTAGTGTTGAAAAACCACTTTTCGCACTTGTGTTAGTGTTGAAAAACCACTTTTCGCACTTGTGTTGGTGCAGGAAACCACTTTTGCACTTGTATTCGTGTGGAAAAAACACTTTTTGCACTTGTGATAGTGTTGAAAAACCACTTTTCGCACTTGTGGTAGTGTTGAAAAACCACTTTTCGCACTTGTGTTGGTGCAGGAAACCACTTTTGCACTTGTATTAGTGTGGAAAAAACGCTTTTTGCACTTGTATTAGTGTGGAAAAAACGCTTTTTGCACTTGTGGTAGTGTTGAAAAACCACTTTTCGCATTTGTGTTGGTGCAGGAAAACCACTTTTGCACTTGTATTAGTGTGGAAAAAACGCTTTTTGCACTTGTATTAGTGTGGAAAACCCACTTTTCGCACTTGTGTTAGTGTTGAAAAACCACTTTTCGCACTTGTGTTCGTGTTGAAAAACCACTTTTCGCACTTGTGTTGGTGCAGGAAACCACTTTTGCACTTGTATTAGTGTGGAAAAAACACTTTTTGCACTTGTGATAGTGTTGAAAAACCACTTTTCGCACTTGTGTTGGTGTTGAAAAACCACTTTTCGCACTTGTGTTGGTGCAGGAAACCACTTTTGCACTTGTATTAGTGTGGAAAAACCACTTTTCGCACTTGTGTTAGTGTTGAAAAACCACTTTTTACACTTGTGTTAGTGTTGAAAAACCACTTTTCGCACTTGTGTTAGTGTTGAAAAACCACTTTTCGCACTTGTGTTGGTGCAGGAAACCACTTTTGCACTTGTATTAGTGTGGAAAAAACACTTTTTGCACTTGTGATAGTGTTGAAAAAACACTTTTCGCACTTGTGTTAGTGTTGAAAAACCACTTTTCGCACTTGTGTTAGTGTTGAAAAACCACTTTTCGCACTTGTGTTGGTGCAGGAAACCACTTTTGCACTTGTATTAGTGTGGAAAAACCACTTTCCGCACTTGTGTTAGTGTTGAAAAACCACTTTTCGCACTTGTGTTAGTGTTGAAAAACCACTTTTCGCACTTGTGTTAGTGTTGAAAAACCACTTTTCGCACTTGTGTTGGTGCAGGAAACCACTTTTGCACTTGTATTAGTGTGGAAAAAACACTTTTTGCACTTGTGATAGTGTTGAAAAACCACTTTTCGCACTTGTGTTAGTGTTGAAAAACCACTTTTCGCACTTGTGTTGGTGCAGGAAACCACTTTTGCACTTGTATTAGTGTGGAAAAACCACTTTTCGCACTTGTGTTAGTGTTGAAAAACCACTTTTCGCACTTGTGTTAGTGTTGAAAAACCACTTTTCGCACTTGTGTTGGTGCAGGAAACCACTTTTGCACTTCTATTAGTGTGGAAAAAACACTTTTTGCACTTGTGATAGTGTTGAAAAACCACTTTTCGCACTTGTGTTAGTATTGAAAAACCACTTTTCGCACTTGTGTTGGTGCAGGAAACCACTTTTGCACTTGTATTAGTGTGGAAAAACACTTTTTGCACTTGTGATAGTGTTGAAAAACCACTTTTTGCACTTGTGTTAGTGTTGAAAAACCACTTTTCGCACTTGTGTTGGTGCAGGAAACCACTTTTGCACTTGTATTAGTGTGGAAAAACCACTTTTAGCACTTGTGTTAGTGTTGAAAAACCACTTTTCGCACTTGTGTTAGTGTTGAAAAACCACTTTTCGCACTTGTGTTAGTGTTGAAAAACCACTTTTCGCACTTGTGTTGGTGCAGGAAACCACTTTTGCACTTGTATTCGTGTGGAAAAAACACTTTTTGCACTTGTGATAGTGTTGAAAAACCACTTTTCGCACTTGTGGTAGTGTTGAAAAACCACTTTTCGCACTTGTGTTGGTGCAGCAAACCACTTTTGCACTTGTATTAGTGTGGAAAAAACGCTTTTTGCACTTGTATTAGTGTGGAAAAAACGCTTTTTGCACTTGTGGTAGTGTTGAAAAACCACTTTTTGCACTTGTGTTGGTGCAGGAAAACCACTTTTGCACTTGTATTAGTGTGGAAAAACCACTTTTCGCACTTGTGTTGGTGCAGGAAACCACTTTTGCACTTGTATTAGTGTGGAAAAACCACTTTTTGCACTTGTGATAATGTTGAAAAACCACTTTTCGCACTTGTGGTAGTGTTGAAAAACCACTTTTTGCACTTGTGTTGGTGCAGGAAAACCACTTTTGCACTTGTATTAGTGTGGAAAAACCACTTTTCACACTTGTGTTGTTGCAGGAAACCACTTTTGCACTTGTATTCGTGTGGAAAAAACACTTTTTGCACTTGTGATAGTGTTGAAAAACCACTTTTCGCACTTGTGGTAGTGTTGAAAAACCACTTTTCGCACTTGTGTTGGTGCAGCAAACCACTTTTGCACTTGTATTAGTGTGGAAAAAACGCTTTTTGCACTTGTATTAGTGTGGAAAAAACGCTTTTTGCACTTGTATTAGTGTGGAAAAAACACTTTTTGCACTTGTGATAGTGTTGAAAAACCACTTTTCGCACTTGTGTTGGTGTTGAAAAACCACTTTTCGCACTTGTGTTGGTGCAGGAAACCACTTTTGCACTTGTATTAGTGTGGAAAAACCACTTTTCGCACTTGTGTTAGTGTTGAAAAACCACTTTTTACACTTGTGATAGAGTTGAAAAACCACTTTTCGCACTTGTGTTAGTGTTGAAAAACCACTTTTCGCACTTGTGTTGGTGAAGGAAACCACTTTTGCACTTGTATTAGTGTGGAAAAACCACTTTTCGCACTTGTGTTAGTGTTGAAAAACCACTTTTCGCACTTGTATTAGTGTTGAAAAACCACTTTTCGCACTTGTGTTGGTGCAGGAAACCACTTTTGCACTTGTATTAGTGTGGAAAAAACACTTTTTGCACTTGTGATAGTGTTGAAAAACCACTTTTCGCACTTGTGTTAGTGTTGAAAAACCACTTTTTGCACTTGTGTTGGTGCAGGAAACCACTTTTGCACTTGTATTAGTGTGGAAAAACCACTTTTCGCACTTGTGTTAGTGTTGAAAAACCACTTTTCGCACTTGTGTTAGTGTTGAAAAACCACTTTTCGCACTTGTGTTAGTGTTGAAAAACCACTTTTCGCACTTGTGTTGGTGCACGAAACCACTTTTGCACTTGTATTAGTGTGGAAAAAACACTTTTTGCACTTGTGATAGTGTTGAAAAACCACTTTACGCACTTGTGGTAGTGTTGAAAAACCACTTTTCGCACTTGTGTTGGTGCAGGAAACCACTTTTGCACTTGTATTAGTGTGGAAAAAACACTTTTTGCACTTGTGATAGTGTTGAAAAACCACTTTTCGCACTTGTGTTAGTGTTGAAAAACCACTTTTCGCACTTGTGTTGGTGTAGGAAACCACTTTTGCACTTGTATTAGTGTGGAAAAACCACTTTTCGCACTTGTGTTAGTGTTGAAAAACCACTTTTCACACTTGTATTAGTGTTGAAAAACCACTTTTCGCACTTGTGTTAGTGTTGAAAAACCACTTTTCGCACTTGTGTTGGTGCAGGAAACCACTTTTGCACTTCTATTAGTGTGGAAAAAACACTTTTTGCACTTGTGATAGTGTTGAAAAACCACTTTTCGCACTTGTGTTAGTGTTGAAAAACCACTTTTCGCACTTGTGTTGGTGCAGGAAACCACTTTTGCACTTGTATTAGTGTGGGAAAACCACTTTTCGCACTTGTGTTAGTGTTGAAAAACCACTTTTCGCACTTGTATTAGTGTTGAAAAACCACTTTTCGCACTTGTGTTGGTGCAGGAAACCACTTTTGCACTTGTATTCGTGTGGAAATAACACTTTTTGCACTTGTGGTAGTGTTGAAAAACCACTTTTCGCACTTGTGTTAGTGTTGAAAAACCACTTTTCGCACTTGTGTTAGTGTTGAAAAACCACTTTTCGCACTTGTGTTGGTGCAGGAAACCACTTTTGCACTTGTATTCGTGTGGAAAAAACACTTTTTGCACTTGTGATAGTGTTGAAAAACCACTTTTCGCACTTGTGGTAGTGTTGAAAAACCACTTTTCGCACTTGTGTTGGTGCAGGAAACCACTTTTGCACTTGTATTAGTGTGGAAAAAACGCTTTTTGCACTTGTATTAGTGTGGAAAAAACGCTTTTTGCACTTGTGGTAGTGTTGAAAAACCACTTTTCGCATTTGTGTTGGTGCAGGAAAACCACTTTTGCACTTGTATTAGTGTGGAAAAAACGCTTTTTGCACTTGTATTAGTGTGGAAAACCCACTTTTCGCACTTGTGTTAGTGTTGAAAAACCACTTTTCGCACTTGTGTTCGTGTTGAAAAACCACTTTTCGCACTTGTGTTGGTGCAGGAAACCACTTTTGCACTTGTATTAGTGTGGAAAAAACACTTTTTGCACTTGTGATAGTGTTGAAAAACCACTTTTCGCACTTGTGTTGGTGTTGAAAAACCACTTTTCGCACTTGTGTTGGTGCAGGAAACCACTTTTGCACTTGTATTAGTGTGGAAAAACCACTTTTCGCACTTGTGTTAGTGTTGAAAAACCACTTTTTACACTTGTGTTAGTGTTGAAAAACCACTTTTCGCACTTGTGTTAATGTTGAAAAACCACTTTTCGCACTTGTGTTGGTGCAGGAAACCACTTTTGCACTTGTATTAGTGTGGAAAAACCACTTTTCGCACTTGTGTTAGTGTTGAAAAACCACTTTTCGCACTTGTGTTAGTGTTGAAAAACCACTTTTCGCACTTGTGTTGGTGCAGGAAACCACTTTTGCACTTCTATTAGTGTGGAAAAAACACTTTTTGCACTTGTGATAGTGTTGAAAAACCACTTTTCGCACTTGTGTTAGTATTGAAAAACCACTTTTCGCACTTGTGTTGGTGCAGGAAACCACTTTTGCACTTGTATTAGTGTGGAAAAACACTTTTTGCACTTGTGATAGTGTTGAAAAACCACTTTTTGCACTTGTGTTAGTGTTGAAAAACCACTTTTCGCACTTGTGTTGGTGCAGGAAACCACTTTTGCACTTGTATTAGTGTGGAAAAACCACTTTTAGCACTTGTGTTAGTGTTGAAAAACCACTTTTCGCACTTGTGTTAGTGTTGAAAAACCACTTTTCGCACTTGTGTTAGTGTTGAAAAACCACTTTTCGCACTTGTGTTGGTGCAGGAAACCACTTTTGCACTTGTATTCGTGTGGAAAAAACACTTTTTGCACTTGTGATAGTGTTGAAAAACCACTTTTCGCACTTGTGGTAGTGTTGAAAAACCACTTTTCGCACTTGTGTTGGTGCAGCAAACCACTTTTGCACTTGTATTAGTGTGGAAAAAACGCTTTTTGCACTTGTATTAGTGTGGAAAAAACGCTTTTTGCACTTGTGGTAGTGTTGAAAAACCACTTTTTGCACTTGTGTTGGTGCAGGAAAACCACTTTTGCACTTGTATTAGTGTGGAAAAACCACTTTTCGCACTTGTGTTGGTGCAGGAAACCACTTTTGCACTTGTATTAGTGTGGAAAAACCACTTTTTGCACTTGTGATAATGTTGAAAAACCACTTTTCGCACTTGTGGTAGTGTTGAAAAACCACTTTTTGCACTTGTGTTGGTGCAGGAAAACCACTTTTGCACTTGTATTAGTGTGGAAAAACCACTTTTCACACTTGTGTTGGTGCAGGAAACCACTTTTGCACTTGTATTCGTGTGGAAAAAACACTTTTTGCACTTGTGATAGTGTTGAAAAACCACTTTTCGCACTTGTGGTAGTGTTGAAAAACCACTTTTCGCACTTGTGTTGGTGCAGCAAACCACTTTTGCACTTGTATTAGTGTGGAAAAAACGCTTTTTGCACTTGTATTAGTGTGGAAAAAACGCTTTTTGCACTTGTATTAGTGTGGAAAAAACACTTTTTGCACTTGTGATAGTGTTGAAAAACCACTTTTCGCACTTGTGTTGGTGTTGAAAAACCACTTTTCGCACTTGTGTTGGTGCAGGAAACCACTTTTGCACTTGTATTAGTGTGGAAAAACCACTTTTCGCACTTGTGTTAGTGTTGAAAAACCACTTTTTACACTTGTGATAGAGTTGAAAAACCACTTTTCGCACTTGTGTTAGTGTTGAAAAACCACTTTTCGCACTTGTGTTGGTGAAGGAAACCACTTTTGCACTTGTATTAGTGTGGAAAAACCACTTTTCGCACTTGTGTTAGTGTTGAAAAACCACTTTTCGCACTTGTATTAGTGTTGAAAAACCACTTTTCGCACTTGTGTTGGTGCAGGAAACCACTTTTGCACTTGTATTAGTGTGGAAAAAACACTTTTTGCACTTGTGATAGTGTTGAAAAACCACTTTTCGCACTTGTGTTAGTGTTGAAAAACCACTTTTTGCACTTGTGTTGGTGCAGGAAACCACTTTTGCACTTGTATTAGTGTGGAAAAACCACTTTTCGCACTTGTGTTAGTGTTGAAAAACCACTTTTCGCACTTGTGTTAGTGTTGAAAAACCACTTTTCGCACTTGTGTTAGTGTTGAAAAACCACTTTTCGCACTTGTGTTGGTGCACGAAACCACTTTTGCACTTGTATTAGTGTGGAAAAAACACTTTTTGCACTTGTGATAGTGTTGAAAAACCACTTTACGCACTTGTGGTAGTGTTGAAAAACCACTTTTCGCACTTGTGTTGGTGCAGGAAACCACTTTTGCACTTGTATTAGTGTGGAAAAAACACTTTTTGCACTTGTGATAGTGTTGAAAAACCACTTTTCGCACTTGTGTTAGTGTTGAAAAACCACTTTTCGCACTTGTGTTGGTGTAGGAAACCACTTTTGCACTTGTATTAGTGTGGAAAAACCACTTTTCGCACTTGTGTTAGTGTTGAAAAACCACTTTTCACACTTGTATTAGTGTTGAAAAACCACTTTTCGCACTTGTGTTAGTGTTGAAAAACCACTTTTCGCACTTGTGTTGGTGCAGGAAACCACTTTTGCACTTCTATTAGTGTGGAAAAAACACTTTTTGCACTTGTGATAGTGTTGAAAAACCACTTTTCGCACTTGTGTTAGTGTTGAAAAACCACTTTTCGCACTTGTGTTGGTGCAGGAAACCACTTTTGCACTTGTATTAGTGTGGGAAAACCACTTTTCGCACTTGTGTTAGTGTTGAAAAACCACTTTTCGCACTTGTATTAGTGTTGAAAAACCACTTTTCGCACTTGTGTTGGTGCAGGAAACCACTTTTGCACTTGTATTCGTGTGGAAATAACACTTTTTGCACTTGTGGTAGTGTTGAAAAACCACTTTTCTCACTTGTGTTAGTGTTGAAAAACCACTTTTCGCACTTGTGTTAGTGTTGAAAAACCACTTTTCGCACTTGTGTTGGTGCAGGAAACCACTTTTGCACTTGTATTCGTGTGGAAAAAACACTTTTTGCACTTGTCCTAGTGTTGAAAAACCACTTTTCGCACTTGTGGTAGTGTTGAAAAACCACTTTTCGCACTTGTGTTGGTGCAGGAAACCACTTTTGCACTTGTATTAGTGTGGAAAAAACGCTTTTTGCACTTGTATTAGTGTGGAAAAAACGCTTTTTGCACTTGTGGTAGTGTTGAAAAACCACTTTTCGCATTTGTGTTGGTGCAGGAAAACCACTTTTGCACTTGTATTAGTGTGGAAAAAACGCTTTTTGCACTTGTATTAGTGTGGAAAACCCACTTTTCGCACTTGTGTTAGTGTTGAAAAACCACTTTTCGCACTTGTGTTCGTGTTGAAAAACCACTTTTCGCACTTGTGTTGGTGCAGGAAACCACTTTTGCACTTGTATTAGTGTGGAAAAAACACTTTTTGCACTTGTGATAGTGTTGAAAAACCACTTTTCGCACTTGTGTTGGTGTTGAAAAACCACTTTTCGCACTTGTGTTGGTGCAGGAAACCACTTTTGCACTTGTATTAGTGTGGAAAAACCACTTTTCGCACTTGTGTTAGTGTTGAAAAACCACTTTTTACACTTGTGTTAGTGTTGAAAAACCACTTTTCGCACTTGTGTTAGTGTTGAAAAACCACTTTTCGCACTTGTGTTGGTGCAGGAAACCACTTTTGCACTTGTATTAGTGTGGAAAAAACACTTTTTGCACTTGTGATAGTGTTGAAAAAACACTTTTCGCACTTGTGTTAGTGTTGAAAAACCACTTTTCGCACTTGTGTTAGTGTTGAAAAACCACTTTTCGCACTTGTGTTGGTGCAGGAAACCACTTTTGCACTTGTATTAGTGTGGAAAAACCACTTTCCGCACTTGTGTTAGTGTTGAAAAACCACTTTTCGCACTTGTGTTAGTGTTGAAAAACCACTTTTCGCACTTGTGTTAGTGTTGAAAAACCACTTTTCGCACTTGTGTTGGTGCAGGAAACCACTTTTGCACTTGTATTAGTGTGGAAAAAACACTTTTTGCACTTGTGATAGTGTTGAAAAACCACTTTTCGCACTTGTGTTAGTGTTGAAAAACCACTTTTCGCACTTGTGTTGGTGCAGGAAACCACTTTTGCACTTGTATTAGTGTGGAAAAACCACTTTTCGCACTTGTGTTAGTGTTGAAAAACCACTTTTCGCACTTGTGTTAGTGTTGAAAAACCACTTTTCGCACTTGTGTTGGTGCAGGAAACCACTTTTGCACTTCTATTAGTGTGGAAAAAACACTTTTTGCACTTGTGATAGTGTTGAAAAACCACTTTTCGCACTTGTGTTAGTATTGAAAAACCACTTTTCGCACTTGTGTTGGTGCAGGAAACCACTTTTGCACTTGTATTAGTGTGGAAAAACACTTTTTGCACTTGTGATAGTGTTGAAAAACCACTTTTTGCACTTGTGTTAGTGTTGAAAAACCACTTTTCGCACTTGTGTTGGTGCAGGAAACCACTTTTGCACTTGTATTAGTGTGGAAAAACCACTTTTCGCACTTGTGTTAGTGTTGAAAAACCACTTTTCGCACTTGTGTTAGTGTTGAAAAACCACTTTTCGCACTTGTGTTAGTGTTGAAAAACCACTTTTCGCACTTGTGTTGGTGCAGGAAACCACTTTTGCACTTGTATTCGTGTGGGAAAAACACTTTTTGCACTTGTGATAGTGTTGAAAAACCACTTTTCGCACTTGTGGTAGTGTTGAAAAACCACTTTTCGCACTTGTGTTGGTGCAGCAAACCACTTTTGCACTTGTATTAGTGTGGAAAAAACGCTTTTTGCACTTGTATTAGTGTGGAAAAAACGCTTTTTGCACTTGTGGTAGTGTTGAAAAACCACTTTTTGCACTTGTGTTGGTGCAGGAAAAGCACTTTTGCACTTGTATTAGTGTGGAAAAAACGCTTTTTGCACTTGTATTAGTGTGGAAAACCCACTTTTCGCACTTGTGTTAGTGTTGAAAAACCACTTTTCGCACTTGTGTTCGTGTTGAAAAACCACTTTTCGCACTTGTGTTGGTGCAGGAAACCACTTTTGCACTTGTATTAGTGTGGAAAAAACACTTTTTGCACTTGTGATAGTGTTGAAAAACCACTTTTCGCACTTGTGTTGGTGTTGAAAAACCACTTTTCGCACTTGTGTTGGTGCAGGAAACCACTTTTGCACTCGTATTAGTGTGGAAAAACCACTTTTCGCACTTGTGTTAGTGTTGAAAAACCACTTTTTACACTTGTGTTAGTGTTGAAAAACCACTTTTCGCACTTGTGTTAGTGTTGAAAAACCACTTTTCGCACTTGTGTTGGTGCAGGAAACCACTTTTGCACTTGTATTAGTGTGGAAAAACCACTTTTCGCACTTGTGTTAGTGTTGAAAAACCACTTTTCGCACTTGTATTAGTGTTGAAAAACCACTTTTCGCACTTGTGTTGGTGCAGGAAACCACTTTTGCACTTGTATTAGTGTGGAAAAAACACTTTTTGCACTTGTGATAGTGTTGAAAAACCACTTTTCGCACTTGTGTTAGTGTTGAAAAACCACTTTTTGCACTTGTGTTGGTGCAGGAAACCACTTTTGCACTTGTATTAGTGTGGAAAAACCACTTTTCGCACTTGTGTTAGTGTTGAAAAACCACTTTTCGCACTTGTGTTAGTGTTGAAAAACCACTTTTCGCACTTGTGTTAGTGTTGAAAAACCACTTTTCGCACTTGTGTTGGTGCAGGAAACCACTTTTGCACTTGTATTAGTGTGGAAAAAACACTTTTTGCACTTGTGATAGTGTTGAAAAACCACTCTTCGCACTTGTGGTAGTGTTGAAAAACCACTTTTCGCACTTGTGTTGGTGCAGGAAACCACTTTTGCACTTGTATTAGTGTGGAAAAAACACTTTTTGCACTTGTGATAGTGTTGAAAAACCACTTTTCGCACTTGTGTTAGTGTTGAAAAACCACTTTTCGCACTTGTGTTGGTGTAGGAAACCACTTTTGCACTTGCATTAGTGTGGAAAAACCACTTTTCGCACTTGTGTTAGTGTTGAAAAACCACTTTTCACACTTGTGTTAGTGTTGAAAAACCACTTTTCGCACTTGTGTTAGTGTTGAAAAACCACTTTTCGCACTTGTGTTGGTGCAGGAAACCACTTTTGCACTTCTATTAGTGTGGAAAAAACACTTTTTGCACTTGTGATAGTGTTGAAAAACCACTTTTCGCACTTGTGTTAGTGTTGAAAAACCACTTTTCGCACTTGTGTTGGTGCAGGAAACCACTTTTGCACTTGTATTAGTGTGGAAAACCACTTTTCGCACTTGTGTTAGTGTTGAAAAACCACTTTTCGCACTTGTATTAGTGTTGAAAAACCACTTTTCGCACTTGTGTTGGTGCAGGAAACCACTTTTGCACTTGTATTCGTGTGGAAATAACACTTTTTGCACTTGTGATAGTGTTGAAAAACCACTTTTCGCACTTGTGTTAGTGTTGAAAAACCACTTTTCGCACTTGTGTTGGTGCAGGAAACCACTTTTGCACTTGTATTAGTGTGGAAAACCACTTTTCGCACTTGTGTTAGTGTTGAAAAACCACTTTTCGCACTTGTGTTAGTGTTGAAAAACCACTTTTTGCACTTGTGTTAGTGTTGAAAAACCACTTTTCGCACTTGTGTTGGTGCAGGAAACCACTTTTGCACTTGTATTAGTGTGGAAAAAACACTTTTTGCACTTGTGATAGTGTTGAAAAACCACTTTTTGCACTTGTGGTAGTGTTGAAAAACCACTTTTCGCACTTGTGTTGGTGCAGGAAACCACTTTTGCACTTGTATTAGTATGGAAAAAACGCTTTTTGCACTTGTGATAGTGTTGAAAAACCACTTTTCGCACTTGTGTTAGTGTTGAAAAACCACTTTTCACACTTGTGTTAGTGTTGAAAAACCACTTTTCGCACTTGTGTTAGTGTTGAAAAACCACTTTTCGCACTTGTGTTGGTGCGGGCAACCACTTTTGCACTTGTATTAGTGTGGAAAAAACACTTTTTGCACTTGTGATAGTGTTGAAAAACCACTTTTCGCACTTGTGTTAGTGTTGAAAAACCACTTTTCGCACTTGTGTTGGTGCAGGAAACCACTTTTGCACTTGTATTAGTGTGGAAAAACCACTTTTCGCACTTGTGTTAGTGTTGAAAAACCACTTTTCGCACTTGTATTAGTGTTGAAAAACCACTTTTCGCACTTGTGTTGGTGCAGGAAACCACTTTTGCACTTGTATTAGTGTGGAAAAAACACTTTTTGCACTTGTGATAGTGTTGAAAAACCACTTTTCGCACTTGTGTTAGTGTTGAAAAACCACTTTTTGCACTTGTGTTGGTGCAGGAAACCACTTTTGCACTTGTATTAGTGTGGAAAAACCACTTTTCGCACTTGTGTTAGTGTTGAAAAACCACTTTTCGCACTTGTGTTAGTGTTGAAAAACCACTTTTCGCACTTGTGTTAGTGTTGAAAAACCACTTTTCGTACTTGTGTTGGTGCAGGAAACCACTTTTGCACTTGTATTAGTGTGGAAAAAACACTTTTTGCACTTGTGATAGTGTTGAAAAACCACTTTTCGCACTTGTGGTAGTGTTGAAAAACCACTTTTCGCACTTGTGTTGGTGCAGGAAACCACTTTTGCACTTGTATTAGTGTGGAAAAAACGCTTTTTGCACTTGTATTAGTGTGGAAAAAACGCTTTTTGCACTTGTGATAGTGTTGAAAAACCACTTTTCGCACTTGTGTTAGTGTTGAAAAACCACTTTTCGCACTTGTGTTGGTGCAGGAAACCACTTTTGCACTTGTATTAGTGTGGAAAAACCACTTTCCGCACTTGTGTTAGTGTTGAAAAACCACTTTTCGCACTTGTGTTAGTGTTGAAAAACCACTTTTCGCACTTGTGTTAGTGTTGAAAAACCACTTTTCGCACTTGTGTTGGTGCAGGAAACCACTTTTGCACTTGTATTAGTGTGGAAAAAACACTTTTTGCACTTGTGATAGTGTTGAAAAACCACTTTTCGCACTTGTGTTAGTGTTGAAAAACCACTTTTCGCACTTGTGTTGGTGCAGGAAACCACTTTTGCACTTGTATTAGTGTGGAAAAACCACTTTCCGCACTTGTGTTAGTGTTGAAAAACCACTTTTCGCACTTGTGTTAGTGTTGAAAAACCACTTTTCGCACTTGTGTTAGTGTTGAAAAACCATTTTTCGCACTTGTGTTGGTGCAGGAAACCACTTTTGCACTTGTATTAGTGTGGAAAAAACACTTTTTGCACTTGTGATAGTGTTGAAAAACCACTTTTCGCACTTGTGTTAGTGTTGAAAAACCACTTTTCGCACTTGTGTTGGTGCAGGAAACCACTTTTGCACTTGTATTAGTGTGGAAAAACCACTTTTCGCACTTGTGTTAGTGTTGAAAAACCACTTTTCACACTTGTGTTAGTGTTGAAAAACCACTTTTCGCACTTGTGTTAGTGTTGAAAAACCACTTTTCGCACTTGTGTTGGTGCAGGAAACCACTTTTGCACTTCTATTAGTGTGGAAAAAACACTTTTTGCACTTGCGATAGTGTTGAAAAACCACTTTTCGCACTTGTGTTAGTGTTGAAAAACCACTTTTCGCACTTGTGTTGGTGCAGGAAACCACTTTTGCACTTGTATTAGTGTGGAAAAAACACTTTTTGCACTTGTGATAGTGTTGAAAAACCACTTTTTGCACTTGTGTTAGTGTTGAAAAACCACTTTTCGCACGTGTGTTGGTGCAGGAAACCACTTTTGCACTTGTATTAGTGTGGAAAAACCACTTTTCGCACTTGTGTTAGTGTTGAAAAACCACTTTTCGCACTTGTGTTAGTGTTGAAAAACCACTTTTCGCACTTGTGTTAGTGTTGAAAAACCACTTTTCGCACTTGTGTTGGTGCAGGAAACCACTTTTGCACTTGTATTCGTGTGGAAAAAACACTTTTTGCACTTGTGATAGTGTTGAAAAACCACTTTTCGCACTTGTGGTAGTGTTGAAAAACCACTTTTCGCACTTGTGTTGGTGCAGGAAACCACTTTTGCACTTGTATTAGTGTGGAAAAACGCTTTTTGCACTTGTATTAGTGTGGAAAAAACGCTTTTTGCACTTGTGGTAGTGTTGAAAAACCACTTTTCGCACTTGTGTTGGTGCAGGAAAACCACTTTTGCACTTGTATTAGTGTGGAAAAAACGCTTTTTGCACTTGTATTAGTGTGGAAAACCCACTTTTCGCACTTGTGTTAGTGTTGAAAAACCACTTTTCGCACTTGTGTTCGTGTTGAAAAACCACTTTTCGCACTTGTGTTGGTGCAGGAAACCACTTTTGCACTTGTATTAGTGTGGAAAAAACACTTTTTGCACTTGTGATAGTGTTGAAAAACCACTTTTCGCACTTGTGTTGGTGTTGAAAAACCACTTTTCGCACTTGTGTTGGTGCAGGAAACCACTTTTGCACTTGTATTAGTGTGGAAAAACCACTTTTCGCACTTGTGTTAGTGTTGAAAAACCACTTTTTACACTTGTGTTAGTGTTGAAAAACCACTTTTCGCACTTGTGTTATTGTTGAAAAACCACTTTTCGCACTTGTGTTGGTGCAGGAAACCACTTTTGCACTTGTATTAGTGTGGAAAAAACACTTTTTGCACTTGTGATAGTGTTGAAAAACCACTTTTCGCACTTGTGTTAGTGTTGAAAAACCACTTTTCGCACTTGTGTTGGTGAAGGAAACCACTTTTGCACTTGTATTAGTGTGGAAAAACCACTTTTCGCACTTGTGTTAGTGTTGAAAAACCACTTTTCGCACTTGTATTAGTGTTGAAAAACCACTTTTCGCACTTGTGTTGGTGCAGGAAACCACTTTTGCACTTGTATTAGTGTGGAAAAAACACTTTTTGCACTTGTGATAGTGTTGAAAAACCACTTTTCGCACTTGTGTTAGTGTTGAAAAACCACTTTTTGCACTTGTGTTGGTGCAGGAAACCACTTTTGCACTTGTATTAGTGTGGAAAAACCACTTTTCGCACTTGTGTTAGTGTTGAAAAACCACTTTTCGCACTTGTGTTAGTGTTGAAAAACCACTTTTCGCACTTGTGTTAGTGTTGAAAAACCACTTTTCGCACTTGTGTTGGTGCAGGAAACCACTTTTGCACTTGTACTAGTGTGGAAAAAACACTTTTTGCACTTGTGATAGTGTTGAAAAACCACTTTTCGCACTTGTGTTAGTGTTGAAAAACCACTTTTTGCACTTGTGTTTGTGCAGGAAACCACTTTTGCATTTCTATTAGTGTGGAAAAACCACTTTTCGCACTTGGGTTAGTGTTGAAAAACCACTTTTCGCACTTGTGTTAGTGTTGAAAAACCACTTTTCACACTTGTGTTAGTGTTGAAAAACCACTTTTCGCACTTGTGTTAGTGTTGAAAAACCACTTTTCGCACTTGTGTTGGTGCAGGAAACCACTTTTGCACTTGTATTAGTGTGGAAAAAACACTTGTTGCACTTGTGATAGTGTTGAAAAACCACTTTTTGCACTTGTGTTAGTGTTGAAAAACCACTTTTCGCACTTGTGTTGGTGCAGGAAACCACTTTTGCACTTGTATTAGTGTGGAAAAACAACTTTTCGCACTTGTGTTAGTGTTGAAAAACCACTTTTCGCACTTGTATTAGTGTTGAAAAACCACTTTTCGCACTTGTGTTGGTGCAGGAAACCACTTTTGCACTTGTATTAGTGTGGAAAAAACACTTTTTGCACTTGTGATAGTGTTGAAAAACCACTTTTCGCACTTGTGTTAGTGTTGAAAAACTACTTTTTGCACTTGTGTTGGTGCAGGAAACCACTTTTGCACTTGTATTAGTGTGGAAAAACCACTTTTCGCACTTGTGTTAGTGTTGAAAAACCACTTTTCGCACTTGTGTTAGTGTTGAAAAACCACTTTTCGCACTTGTGTTAGTGTTGAAAAACCACTTTTCGCACTTGTGTTGGTGCAGGAAACCACTTTTGCACTTGTATTAGTGTGGAAAAAACACTTTTTGCACTTCTATTAGTGTGGAAAAAACACTTTTTGCACTTGTGATAGTGTTGAAAAACCACTTTTCGCACTTGTGTTAGTGTTGAAAAACCACTTTTCGCACTTGTGTTGGTGCAGGAAACCACTTTTGCACACTGTATTAGTGTGGAAAAAACACTTTTTGCACTTGTATTAGTGTGGAAAAAACGCTTTTCGCACTTGTGATAGTGTTGAAAAACCACTTTTCGCACTTGTGTTAGTGTTGAAAAACCACTTTTCGCACTTGTGTTGGTGCAGGAACCCACTTTTGCACTTGTATTAGTGTGGAAAAACCACTTTCCGCACTTGTGTTAGTGTTGAAAAACCACTTTTCGCACTTGTGTTAGTGTTGAAAAACCACTTTTCGCACTTGTGTTAGTGTTGAAAAACCACTTTTCGCACTTGTGTTGGTGCAGGAAACCACTTTTGCACTTGTATTCGTGTGGAAAAAACACTTTTCGCACTTGTGATAGTGTTGAAAAACCACTTTTCGCACTTGTGGTAGTGTTGAAAAACCACTTTTCGCACTTGTGTTGGTGCAGGAAACCACTTTTGCACTTGTATTAGTGTGGAAAAAACACTTTTTGCACTTGTGATAGTGTTGAAAAACCACTTTTCGCACTTGTGTTGGTGTTGAAAAACCACTTTTCGCACTTGTGTTGGTGCAGGAAACCACTTTTGCACTTGTATTAGTGTGGAAAAACCACTTTTCGCACTTGTGTTAGTGTTGAAAAACCACTTTTTACACTTGTGTTAGTGTTGAAAAACCACTTTTCGCACTTGTGTTATTGTTGAAAAACCACTTTTCGCACTTGTGTTGGTGCAGGAAACCACTTTTGCACTTGTATTAGTGTGGAAAAAACACTTTTTGCACTTGTGATAGTGTTGAAAAACCACTTTTCGCACTTGTGTTAGTGTTGAAAAACCACTTTTCGCACTTGTGTTGGTGAAGGAAACCACTTTTGCACTTGTATTAGTGTGGAAAAACCACTTTTCGCACTTGTGTTAGTGTTGAAAAACCACTTTTCGCACTTGTATTAGTGTTGAAAAACCACTTTTCGCACTTGTGTTGGTGCAGGAAACCACTTTTGCACTTGTATTAGTGTGGAAAAAACACTTTTTGCACTTGTGATAGTGTTGAAAAACCACTTTTCGCACTTGTGTTAGTGTTGAAAAACCACTTTTTGCACTTGTGTTGGTGCAGGAAACCACTTTTGCACTTGTATTAGTGTGGAAAAACCACTTTTCGCACTTGTGTTAGTGTTGAAAAACCACTTTTCGCACTTGTGTTAGTGTTGAAAAACCACTTTTCGCACTTGTGTTAGTGTTGAAAAACCACTTTTCGCACTTGTGTTGGTGCAGGAAACCACTTTTGCACTTGTATTAGTGTGGAAAAAACACTTTTTGCACTTGTGATAGTGTTGAAAAACCACTTTTCGCACTTGTGTTAGTGTTGAAAAACCACTTTTTGCACTTGTGTTTGTGCAGGAAACCACTTTTGCATTTCTATTAGTGTGGAAAAACCACTTTTCGCACTTGGGTTAGTGTTGAAAAACCACTTTTCGCACTTGTGTTAGTGTTGAAAAACCACTTTTCACACTTGTGTTAGTGTTGAAAAACCACTTTTCGCACTTGTGTTAGTGTTGAAAAACCACTTTTCGCACTTGTGTTGGTGCAGGAAACCACTTTTGCACTTGTATTAGTGTGGAAAAAACACTTGTTGCACTTGTGATAGTGTTGAAAAACCACTTTTTGCACTTGTGTTAGTGTTGAAAAACCACTTTTCGCACTTGTGTTGGTGCAGGAAACCACTTTTGCACTTGTATTAGTGTGGAAAAACAACTTTTCGCACTTGTGTTAGTGTTGAAAAACCACTTTTCGCACTTGTATTAGTGTTGAAAAACCACTTTTCGCACTTGTGTTGGTGCAGGAAACCACTTTTGCACTTGTATTAGTGTGGAAAAAACACTTTTTGCACTTGTGATAGTGTTGAAAAACCACTTTTCGCACTTGTGTTAGTGTTGAAAAACTACTTTTTGCACTTGTGTTGGTGCAGGAAACCACTTTTGCACTTGTATTAGTGTGGAAAAACCACTTTTCGCACTTGTGTTAGTGTTGAAAAACCACTTTTCGCGCTTGTGTTAGTGTTGAAAAACCACTTTTCGCACTTGTGTTAGTGTTGAAAAACCACTTTTCGCACTTGTGTTGGTGCAGGAAACCACTTTTGCACTTGTATTAGTGTGGAAAAAACACTTTTTGCACTTCTATTAGTGTGGAAAAAACACTTTTTGCACTTGTGATAGTGTTGAAAAACCACTTTTCGCACTTGTGTTAGTGTTGAAAAACCACTTTTCGCACTTGTGTTGGTGCAGGAAACCACTTTTGCACACTGTATTAGTGTGGAAAAAACACTTTTTGCACTTGTATTAGTGTGGAAAAAACGCTTTTCGCACTTGTGATAGTGTTGAAAAACCACTTTTCGCACTTGTGTTAGTGTTGAAAAACCACTTTTCGCACTTGTGTTGGTGCAGGAACCCACTTTTGCACTTGTATTAGTGTGGAAAAACCACTTTCCGCACTTGTGTTAGTGTTGAAAAACCACTTTTCGCACTTGTGTTAGTGTTGAAAAACCACTTTTCGCACTTGTGTTAGTGTTGAAAAACCACTTTTCGCACTTGTGTTGGTGCAGGAAACCACTTTTGCACTTGTATTCGTGTGGAAAAAACACTTTTCGCACTTGTGATAGTGTTGAAAAACCACTTTTCGCACTTGTGGTAGTGTTGAAAAACCACTTTTCGCACTTGTGTTGGTGCAGGAAACCACTTTTGCACTTGTATTAGTGTGGAAAAAACGCTTTTTGCACTTGTATTAGTGTGGAAAAACCACTTTTCGCACTTGTGTTAGTGTTGAAAAACCACTTTTCGCACTTGTGTTGGTGCAGGAAAACCACTTTTGCACTTGTATTAGTGTGGAAAAAACGCTTTTTGCACTTGTATTAGTGTGGAAAACCCACTTTTCGCACTTGTGTTAGTGTTGAAAAACCACTTTTCGCACTTGTGTTCGTGTTGAAAAACCACTTTTCGCACTTGTGTTGGTGCAGGAAACCACTTTTGCACTTGTATTAGTGTGGAAAAACCACTTTTCGCACTTGTGTTAGTGTTGAAAAACCACTTTTCGCACTTGTGTTAGTGTTGAAAAACCACTTTTCGCATTTGTGTTAGTGTTGAAAAACCACTTTTCGCACTTGTGTTGGTGCAGGAAACCACTTTTGCACTTGTATTAGTGTGGAAAAAACACTTTTTGCACTTGTGATAGTGTTGAAAAACCACTTTTCGCACTTGTGGTGGTGTTGAAAAACCACTTTTCGCACTTGTGTTGGTGCAGGAAACCACTTTTGCACTTGTATTAGTGTGGAAAAAACACTTTTTGCACTTGTGATAGTGTTGAAAAACCACTTTTCGCACTTGTGTTAGTGTTGAAAAACCACTTTTCGCACTTGTGTTGGTGTAGGAAACCACTTTTGCACTTGTATTAGTGTGGAAAAACCACTTTTCGCACTTGTGTTAGTGTTGAAAAACCACTTTTAACACTTGTGTTAGTGTTGAAAAACCACTTTTCGCACTTGTGTTAGTGTTGAAAAACCACTTTTCGCACTTGTGTTGGTGCAGGAAACCACTTTTGCACTTCTATTAGTGTGGAAAAAACACTTTTTGCACTTGTGATAGTGTTGAAAAACCACTTTTCGCACTTGTGATAGTGTTGAAAAACCACTTTTCGCACTTGTGTTGGTGCAGGAAACCACTTTTGCACTTGTATTAGTGTGGAAAAACCACTTTTCGCACTTGTGTTAGTGTTGAAAAACCACTTTTCGCACTTGTATTAGTGTTGAAAAACAACTTTTCGCACTTGTGTTGGTGCAGGAAACCACTTTTGCACTTGTATTCGTGTGGAAATAACACTTTTTGCACTTGTGATAGTGTTGAAAAACCACTTTTGCACTTGTGTTAGTGTTGAAAAACCACTTTTCGCACTTGTGTTAGTGTTGAAAAACCACTTTTCGCACTTGTGTTGGTGCAGGAAACCACTTTTGCACTTGTATTCGTGTGGAAAAAACACTTTTTGCACTTGTGATAGTGTTGAAAAACCACTTTTCGCACTTGTGGTAGTGTTGAAAAACCACTTTTCGCACTTGTGTTGGTGCAGGAAACCACTTTTGCACTTGTATTCGTGTGGAAAAAACACTTTTTGCACTTGTGATAGTGTTGAAAAACCACTTTTCGCACTTGTGTTATGGTTGAAAAACCACTTTTCGCACTTGTATTAGTGTTGAAAAACCACTTTTCGCACTTGTGTTAGTGTTGAAAAACCACTTTTCGCACTTGTATTAGTGTTGAAAAACCACTTTTCGCACTTGTGTTGGTGCAGGAAACTACTTTTGCACTTGTATTCGTGTGGAAAAACCACTTTTTGCACTTTTGTTAGTGTTGAAAAACCACTTTTCGCACTTGTGTTAGTGTTGAAAAACCACTTTTCGCACTTGTGTTGGTGCAGGAAACCACTTTTGCACTTGTATTCGTGTGGAAATAACACTTTTTGCACTTGTGATAGTGTTGAAAAACCACTTTTTGCACTTGTGTTAGTGTTGAAAAACCACTTTTCGCACTTGTGTTAGTGTTGAAAAACCACTTTTCGCACTTGTGTTGGTGCAGAAAAACCACTTTTGCACTTGTATTCGTGTGGAAAAAACACTTTTTGCACTTGTGATAGTGTTGAAAAACCACTTTTCACACTTGTGTTAGTGTTGAAAAACCACTTTTCGCACTTGTGTTAGTGTTGAAAAACCACTTTTCGCACTTGTGTTAGTGTTGAAAAACCACTTTTCGCACTTGTGTTGGTGCAGGAAACCACTTTTGCACTTGTATTCGTGTGGAAATAACACTTTTTGCACTTGTGATAGTGTTGAAAAACCACTTTTTGCACTTGTGTTAGTGTTGAAAAACCACTTTTCGCACTTGTGTTAGTGTTGAAAAACCACTTTTCGCACTTGTGTTGGTGCAGGAAACCACTTTTGCACTTGTATTCGTGTGGAAAAAACACTTTTCGCACTTGTGTTGGTGCAAGAAACCACTTTTGCACTTCTATTAGTGTGGAAAAAACACTTTTTGCACTTGTGATAGTGTTGAAAAACCACTTTTCGCACTTGTGTTAGTGTTGAAAAACCACTTTTCGCACTTGTGTTGGTGCAGGAAACCACTTTTGCACACTGTATTAGTGTGGAAAAAACACTTTTTGCACTTGTGATAGTGTTGAAAAACGACTTTTCGCACTTGTGTTAGTGTTGAAAAACCACTTTTCGCACTTGTGTTGGTGCAGAAAACCACTTTTGCACTTGTATTAGTGTGGAAAAACCACTTTTCGCACTTGTGTTAGTGTTGAAAAACCACTTTTCGCACTTGTGTTAGTGTTGAAAAACCACTTTTCGCACTTGTGTTAGTGTTGAAAAACCACTTTTCGCACTTGTGTTGGTGCAGGAAACCACTTTTGCACTTGTATTCGTGTGGAAAAAACACTTTTCGCACTTGTGATAGTGTTGAAAAACCACTTTTCGCACTTGTGTTAGTGTTGAAAAACCACTTTTCGCACTTGTGTTGGTGCAGGAAACCACTTTTGCACTTGTATTAGTGTGGAAAAAACGCTTTTTGCACTTGTATTAGTGTGGAAAAACGCTTTTTGCACTTGTGGTAGTGTTGAAAAACCACTTTTCGCACTTGTGTTGGTGCAGGAAAACCACTTTTGCACTTGTATTAGTGTGGAAAAAACGCTTTTTGCACTTGTATTAGTGTGGAAAACCCACTTTTCGCACTTGTGTTAGTGTTGAAAAACCACTTTTCGCACTTGTGTTCGTGTTGAAAAACCACTTTTCGCACTTGTGTTGGTGCAGGAAACCACTTTTGCACTTGTATTAGTGTGGAAAAAACACTTTTTGCACTTGTGATATTGTTGAAAAACCACTTTTCGCACTTGTGTTGGTGTTGAAAAACCACTTTTCGCACTTGTGTTGGTGCAGGAAACCACTTTTGCACTTGTATTAGTGTGGAAAAACCACTTTTCGCACTTGTGTTAGTGTTGAAAAACCACTTTTTACACTTGTGTTAGTGTTGAAAAACCACTTTTCGCACTTGTGTTAGTGTTGAAAAACCACTTTTCGCACTTGTGTTGGTGCAGGAAACCACTTTTGCACTTGTATTAGTGTGGAAAAAACACTTTTTGCACTTGTGATAGTGTTGAAAAACCACTTTTCGCACTTGTGTTAGTGTTGAAAAACCACTTTTCGCACTTGTGTTGGTGAAGGAAACCACTTTTGCACTTGTATTAGTGTGGAAAAAACAACTTTTCGCACTTGTGTTAGTGTTGAAAAACCACTTTTCGCACTTGTATTAGTGTTGAAAAACCACTTTTCGCACTTGTGTTGGTGCAGGAAACCACTTTTGCACTTGTATTAGTGTGGAAAAAACACTTTTTGCACTTGTGATAGTGTTGAAAAACCACTTTTCGCACTTGTGTTAGTGTTGAAAAACCACTTTTTGCACTTGTGTTGGTGCAGGAAACCACTTTTGCACTTGTATTAGTGTGGAAAAACCACTTTTCGCACTTGTGTTAGTGTTGAAAAACCACTTTTCGCACTTGTGTTAGTGTTGAAAAACCACTTTTCGCATTTGTGTTAGTGTTGAAAAACCACTTTTCGCACTTGTGTTGGTGCAGGAAACCACTTTTGCACTTGTATTAGTGTGGAAAAAACACTTTTTGCACTTGTGATAGTGTTGAAAAACCACTTTTCGCACTTGTGGTAGTGTTGAAAAACCACTTTTCGCACTTGTGTTGGTGCAGGAAACCACTTTTGCACTTGTATTAGTGTGGAAAAAAAACACTTTTTGCACTTGTGATAGTGTTGAAAAACCACTTTTCGCACTTGTGTTAGTGTTGAAAAACCACTTTTCGCACTTGTGTTGGTGTAGGAAACCACTTTTGCACTTGTATTAGTGTGGAAAAACCACTTTTCGCACTTGTGTTAGTGTTGAAAAACCACTTTTAACACTTGTGTTAGTGTTGAAAAACCACTTTTCGCACTTGTGTTAGTGTTGAAAAACCACTTTTCGCACTTGTGTTGGTGCAGGAAACCACTTTTGCACTTGTATTCGTGTGGAAATAACACTTTTTGCACTTGTGATAGTGTTGAAAAACCACTTTTTGCACTTGTGTTAGTGTTGAAAAACCACTTTTCGCACTTGTGTTAGTGTTGAAAAACCACTTTTCACACTTGTGTTGGTGCAGGAAACCACTTTTGCACTTGTATTCGTGTGGAAAAAACACTTTTTGCACTTGTGATAGTGTTGAAAAACCACTTTTCACACTTGTGTTAGTGTTGAAAAACCACTTTTCGCACTTGTGTTAGTGTTGAAAAACCACTTTTCGCACTTGTGTTGGTGCAGGAAACCACTTTTGCACTTCTATTAGTGTGGAAAAAACACTTTTTGCACTTGTGATAGTGTTGAAAAACCACTTTTCGCACTTGTGTTAGTGTTGAAAAACCACTTTTCGCACTTGTGTTGGTGCAGGAAACCACTTTTGCACACTGTATTAGTGTGGAAAAAACACTTTTTGCACTTGTGATAGTGTTGAAAAACCACTTTTCGCACTTGTGTTAGTGTTGAAAAACCACTTTTCGCACTTGTGTTGGTGCAGAAAACCACTTTTGCACTTGTATTAGTGTGGAAAAACCACTTTTCGCACTTGTGTTAGTGTTGAAAAACCACTTTTCGCACTTGTGTTAGTGTTGAAAAACCACTTTTCGCACTTGTGTTAGTGTTGAAAAACCACTTTTCGCACTTGTGTTGGTGCAGGAAACCACTTTTGCACTTGTATTCGTGTGGAAAAAACACTTTTCTCACTTGTGATAGTGTTGAAAAACCACTTTTCGCACTTGTGGTAGTGTTGAAAAACCACTTTTCGCACTTGTGTTGGTGCAGGAAACCACTTTTGCACTTGTATTAGTGTGGAAAAAACGCTTTTTGCACTTGTATTAGTGTGGAAAAACGCTTTTTGCACTTGTGGTAGTGTTGAAAAACCACTTTTCGCACTTGTGTTGGTGCAGGAAAACCACTTTTGCACTTGTATTAGTGTGGAAAAAACGCTTTTTGCACTTGTATTAGTGTGGAAAACCCACTTTTCGCACTTGTGTTAGTGTTGAAAAACCACTTTTCGCACTTGTGTTCGTGTTGAAAAACCACTTTTCGCACTTGTGTTGGTGCAGGAAACCACTTTTGCACTTGTATTAGTGTGGAAAAAACACTTTTTGCACTTGTGATATTGTTGAAAAACCACTTTTCGCACTTGTGTTGGTGTTGAAAAACCACTTTTCGCACTTGTGTTGGTGCAGGAAACCACTTTTGCACTTGTATTAGTGTGGAAAAACCACTTTTCGCACTTGTGTTAGTGTTGAAAAACCACTTTTTACACTTGTGTTAGTGTTGAAAAACCACTTTTCGCACTTGTGTTAGTGTTGAAAAACCACTTTTCGCACTTGTGTTGGTGCAGGAAACCACTTTTGCACTTGTATTAGTGTGGAAAAAACACTTTTTGCACTTGTGATAGTGTTGAAAAACCACTTTTCGCACTTGTGTTAGTGTTGAAAAACCACTTTTCGCACTTGTGTTGGTGAAGGAAACCACTTTTGCACTTGTATTAGTGTGGAAAAAACAACTTTTCGCACTTGTGTTAGTGTTGAAAAACCACTTTTCGCACTTGTATTAGTGTTGAAAAACCACTTTTCGCACTTGTGTTCGTGCAGGAAACCACTTTTGCACTTGTATTAGTGTGGAAAAAACACTTTTTGCACTTGTGATAGTGTTGAAAACCACTTTTCGCACTTGTGTTAGTGTTGAAAAACCACTTTTTGCACTTGTGTTGGTGCAGGAAACCACTTTTGCACTTGTATTAGTGTGGAAAAACCACTTTTCGCACTTGTGTTAGTGTTGAAAAACCACTTTTCGCACTTGTGTTAGTGTTGAAAAACCACTTTTCGCATTTTTGTTAGTGTTGAAAAACCACTTTTCGCACTTGTGTTGGTGCAGGAAACCACTTTTGCACTTGTATTAGTGTGGAAAAAACACTTTTTGCACTTGTGATAGTGTTGAAAAACCACTTTTCGCACTTGTGGTAGTGTTGAAAAACCACTTTTCGCACTTGTGTTGGTGCAGGAAACCACTTTTGCACTTGTATTAGTGTGGAAAAAACACTTTTTGCACTTGTGATAGTGTTGAAAAACCACTTTTCGCACTTGTGTTAGTGTTGAAAAACCACTTTTCGCACTTGTGTTGGTGTAGGAAACCACTTTTGCACTTGTATTAGTGTGGAAAAACCACTTTTCGCACTTGTGTTAGTGTTGAAAAACCACTTTTAACACTTGTGTTAGTGTTGAAAAACCACTTTTCGCACTTGTGTTAGTGTTGAAAAACCACTTTTCGCACTTGTGTTGGTGCAGGAAACCACTTTTGCACTTCTATTAGTGTGGAAAAAACATTTTTTGCACTTGTGATAGTGTTGAAAAACCACTTTTCGCACTTGTGTTAGTGTTGAAAAACCACTTTTCGCACTTGTGTTGGTGCAGGAAACCACTTTTGCACTTGTATTAGTGTGGAAAAACCACTTTTCGCACTTGTGTTAGTGTTGAAAAACCACTTTTCGCACTTGTATTAGTGTTGAAAAACAACTTTTCGCACTTGTGTTGGTGCAGGAAACCACTTTTGCACTTGTATTCGTGTGGAAATAACACTTTTTGCACTTGTGATAGTGTTGAAAAACCACTTTTTGCACTTGTGTTAGTGTTGAAAAACCACTTTTCGCACTTGTGTTAGTGTTGAAAAACCACTTTTCGCACTTGTGTTGGTGCAGGAAACGACTTTTGCACTTGTATTCGTGTGGAAAAAACACTTTTTGCACTTGTGATAGTGTTGAAAAACCACTTTTCGCACTTGTGGTAGTGTTGAAAAACCACTTTTCGCACTTGTGTTGGTGCAGGAAACCACTTTTGCACTTGTATTCGTGTGGAAAAAACACTTTTTGCACTTGTGATAGTGTTGAAAAACCACTTTTCGCACTTGTGTTATGGTTGAAAAACCACTTTTCGCACTTGTATTAGTGTTGAAAAACCACTTTTCGCACTTGTGTTAGTGTTGAAAAACCACTTTTCGCACTTGTATTATTGTTGAAAAACCACTTTTCGCACTTGTGTTGGTGCAGGAAACTACTTTTGCACTTGTATTCGTGTGGAAAAACCACTTTTTGCACTTTTGTTAGTGTTGAAAAACCACTTTTCGCACTTGTGTTAGTGTTGAAAAACCACTTTTCGCACTTGTGTTGGTGCAGGAAACCACTTTTGCACTTGTATTCGTGTGGAAATAACACTTTTTGCACTTGTGATAGTGTTGAAAAACCACTTTTTGCACTTGTGTTAGTGTTGAAAAACCACTTTTCGCACTTGTGTTAGTGTTGAAAAACCACTTTTCGCACTTGTGTTGGTGCAGGAAACCACTTTTGCACTTGTATTCGTGTGGAAAAAACACTTTTTGCACTTGTGATAGTGTTGAAAAACCACTTTTCGCACTTGTGTTAGTGTTGAAAAACCACTTTTCGCACTTGTGTTCGTGTTGAAAAACCACTTTTCGCACTTGTGTTGGTGCAGGAAACCACTTTTGCACTTGTATTAGTGTGGAAAAAACACTTTTTGCACTTGTGATAGTGTTGAAAAACCACTTTTCGCACTTGTGTTGGTGTTGAAAAACCACTTTTCGCACTTGTGTTGGTGCAGGAAACCACTTTTGCACTTGTATTAGTGTGGAAAAACCACTTTTCGCACTTGTGTTAGTGTTGAAAAACCACTTTTTACACTTGTGTTAGTGTTGAAAAACCACTTTTCGAACTTGTGTTAGTGTTGAAAAACCACTTTTCGCACTTGTGTTGGTGCAGGAAACCACTTTTGCACTTGTATTAGTGTGGAAAAAACACTTTTTGCACTTGTGATAGTGTTGAAAAACCACTTTTCGCACTTGTGTTAGTGTTGAAAAACCACTTTTCGCACTTGTGTTGGTGAAGGAAACCACTTTTGCACTTGTATTAGTGTGGAAAACCACTTTTCGCACTTGTGTTAGTGTTGAAAAACCACTTTTCGCACTTGTATTAGTGTTGAAAAACCACTTTTCGCACTTGTGTTGGTGCAGGAAACCACTTTTGCACTTGTATTAGTGTGGAAAAAACACTTTTTGCACTTGTGATAGTGTTGAAAAACCACTTTTCGCACTTGTGTTAGTGTTGAAAAACCACTTTTTGCACTTGTGTTGGTGCAGGAAACCACTTTTGCACTTGTATTAGTGTGGAAAAACCACTTTTCGCACTTGTGTTAGTGTTGAAAAACCACTTTTCGCACTTGTGTTAGTGTTGAAAAACCACTTTTCGCACTTGTGTTAGTGTTGAAAAACCACTTTTCGCACTTGTGTTGGTGCAGGAAACCACTTTTGCACTTGTATTAGTGTGGAAAAAACACTTTTTGCACTTGTGATAGTGTTGAAAAACCACTTTTCGCACTTGTGTTAGTGTTGAAAAACCACTTTTCGCACTTGTGTTGGTGTAGGAAACCACTTTTGCACTTGTATTAGTGTGGAAAAACCACTTTTCGCACTTGTGTTAGTGTTGAAAAACCACTTTTAACACTTGTGTTAGTGTTGAAAAACCACTTTTCGCACTTGTGTTAGTGTTGAAAAACCACTTTTCGCACTTGTGTTGGTGCAGGAAACCACTTTTGCACTTCTATTAGTGTGGAAAAAACACTTTTTGCACTTGTGATAGTGTTGAAAAACCACTTTTCGCACTTGTGTTAGTGTTGAAAAACCACTTTTTGCACTTGTGTTGGTGCAGGAAACCACTTTTGCACTTGTATTAGTGTGGAAAAAACACTTTTTGCACTTGTGATAGTGTTGAAAACCACTTTTCGCACTTGTGTTAGTGTTGAAAAACCACTTTTTGCACTTGTGTTGGTGCAGGAAACCACTTTTGCACTTGTATTAGTGTGGAAAAACCACTTTTCGCACTTGTGTTAGTGTTGAAAAACCACTTTTCGCACTTGTGTTAGTGTTGAAAAACCACTTTTCGCATTTTTGTTAGTGTTGAAAAACCACTTTTCGCACTTGTGTTGGTGCAGGAAACCACTTTTGCACTTGTATTAGTGTGGAAAAAACACTTTTTGCACTTGTGATAGTGTTGAAAAACCACTTTTCGCACTTGTGGTAGTGTTGAAAAACCACTTTTCGCACTTGTGTTGGTGCAGGAAACCACTTTTGCACTTGTATTAGTGTGGAAAAAACACTTTTTGCACTTGTGATAGTGTTGAAAAACCACTTTTCGCACTTGTGTTAGTGTTGAAAAACCACTTTTCGCACTTGTGTTGGTGTAGGAAACCACTTTTGCACTTGTATTAGTGTGGAAAAACCACTTTTCGCACTTGTGTTAGTGTTGAAAAACCACTTTTAACACTTGTGTTAGTGTTGAAAAACCACTTTTCGCACTTGTGTTAGTGTTGAAAAACCACTTTTCGCACTTGTGTTGGTGCAGGAAACCACTTTTGCACTTCTATTAGTGTGGAAAAAACATTTTTTGCACTTGTGATAGTGTTGAAAAACCACTTTTCGCACTTGTGTTAGTGTTGAAAAACCACTTTTCGCACTTGTGTTGGTGCAGGAAACCACTTTTGCACTTGTATTAGTGTGGAAAAACCACTTTTCGCACTTGTGTTAGTGTTGAAAAACCACTTTTCGCACTTGTATTAGTGTTGAAAAACAACTTTTCGCACTTGTGTTGGTGCAGGAAACCACTTTTGCACTTGTATTCGTGTGGAAATAACACTTTTTGCACTTGTGATAGTGTTGAAAAACCACTTTTTGCACTTGTGTTAGTGTTGAAAAACCACTTTTCGCACTTGTGTTAGTGTTGAAAAACCACTTTTCGCACTTGTGTTGGTGCAGGAAACCACTTTTGCACTTGTATTCGTGTGGAAAAAACACTTTTTGCACTTGTGATAGTGTTGAAAAACCACTTTTCGCACTTGTGGTAGTGTTGAAAAACCACTTTTCGCACTTGTGTTGGTGCAGGAAACCACTTTTGCACTTGTATTCGTGTGGAAAAAACACTTTTTGCACTTGTGATAGTGTTGAAAAACCACTTTTCGCACTTGTGTTATGGTTGAAAAACCACTTTTCGCACTTGTATTAGTGTTGAAAAACCACTTTTCGCACTTGTGTTAGTGTTGAAAAACCACTTTTCGCACTTGTATTATTGTTGAAAAACCACTTTTCGCACTTGTGTTGGTGCAGGAAACTACTTTTGCACTTGTATTCGTGTGGAAAAACCACTTTTTGCACTTTTGTTAGTGTTGAAAAACCACTTTTCGCACTTGTGTTAGTGTTGAAAAACCACTTTTCGCACTTGTGTTGGTGCAGGAAACCACTTTTGCACTTGTATTCGTGTGGAAATAACACTTTTTGCACTTGTGATAGTGTTGAAAAACCACTTTTTGCACTTGTGTTAGTGTTGAAAAACCACTTTTCGCACTTGTGTTAGTGTTGAAAAACCACTTTTCGCACTTGTGTTGGTGCAGGAAACCACTTTTGCACTTGTATTCGTGTGGAAAAAACACTTTTTGCACTTGTGATAGTGTTGAAAAACCACTTTTCGCACTTGTGTTAGTGTTGAAAAACCACTTTTCGCACTTGTGTTCGTGTTGAAAAACCACTTTTCGCACTTGTGTTGGTGCAGGAAACCACTTTTGCACTTGTATTAGTGTGGAAAAAACACTTTTTGCACTTGTGATAGTGTTGAAAAACCACTTTTCGCACTTGTGTTGGTGTTGAAAAACCACTTTTCGCACTTGTGTTGGTGCAGGAAACCACTTTTGCACTTGTATTAGTGTGGAAAAACCACTTTTCGCACTTGTGTTAGTGTTGAAAAACCACTTTTTACACTTGTGTTAGTGTTGAAAAACCACTTTTCGAACTTGTGTTAGTGTTGAAAAACCACTTTTCGCACTTGTGTTGGTGCAGGAAACCACTTTTGCACTTGTATTAGTGTGGAAAAAACACTTTTTGCACTTGTGATAGTGTTGAAAAACCACTTTTCGCACTTGTGTTAGTGTTGAAAAACCACTTTTCGCACTTGTGTTGGTGAAGGAAACCACTTTTGCACTTGTATTAGTGTGGAAAACCACTTTTCGCACTTGTGTTAGTGTTGAAAAACCACTTTTCGCACTTGTATTAGTGTTGAAAAACCACTTTTCGCACTTGTGTTGGTGCAGGAAACCACTTTTGCACTTGTATTAGTGTGGAAAAAACACTTTTTGCACTTGTGATAGTGTTGAAAAACCACTTTTCGCACTTGTGTTAGTGTTGAAAAACCACTTTTTGCACTTGTGTTGGTGCAGGAAACCACTTTTGCACTTGTATTAGTGTGGAAAAACCACTTTTCGCACTTGTGTTAGTGTTGAAAAACCACTTTTCGCACTTGTGTTAGTGTTGAAAAACCACTTTTCGCACTTGTGTTAGTGTTGAAAAACCACTTTTCGCACTTGTGTTGGTGCAGGAAACCACTTTTTGCACTTGTATTAGTGTGGAAAAAACACTTTTTGCACTTGTGATAGTGTTGAAAAACCACTTTTCGCACTTGTGTTAGTGTTGAAAAACCACTTTTCGCACTTGTGTTGGTGTAGGAAACCACTTTTGCACTTGTATTAGTGTGGAAAAACCACTTTTCGCACTTGTGTTAGTGTTGAAAAACCACTTTTAACACTTGTGTTAGTGTTGAAAAACCACTTTTCGCACTTGTGTTAGTGTTGAAAAACCACTTTTCGCACTTGTGTTGGTGCAGGAAACCACTTTTGCACTTCTATTAGTGTGGAAAAAACACTTTTTGCACTTGTGATAGTGTTGAAAAACCACTTTTCGCACTTGTGTTAGTGTTGAAAAACCACTTTTCGCACTTGTGTTGGTGCAGGAAACCACTTTTGCACTTGTATTAGTGTGGAAAAACCACTTTTCGCACTTGTGTTAGTGTTGAAAAACCACTTTTCGCACTTGTATTAGTGTTGAAAAACCACTTTTCGCACTTGTGTTGGTGCAGGAAACCACTTTTGCACTTGTATTCGTGTGGAAATAACACTTTTTGCACTTGTGATAGTGTTGAAAAACCACTTTTTGCACTTGTGTTAGTGTTGAAAAACCACTTTTCGCACTTGTGTTAGTGTTGAAAAACCACTTTTCGCACTTGTGTTGGTGCAGGAAACCACTTTTGCACTTGTATTCGTGTGGAAAAAACACTTTTTGCACTTGTGATAGTGTTGAAAAACCACTTTTCGCACTTGTGGTAGTGTTGAAAAACCACTTTTCGCACTTGTGTTGGTGCAGGAAACCACTTTTGCACTTGTATTCGTGTGGAAAAAACACTTTTTGCACTTGTGATAGTGTTGAAAAACCACTTTTCGCACTTGTGTTAGTGTTGAAAAACCACTTTTTGCACTTGTGTTTGTGCAGGAAACCACTTTTGCATTTCTATTAGTGTGGAAAAACCACTTTTCGCACTTGGGTTAGTGTTGAAAAACCACTTTTCGCACTTGTGTTAGTGTTGAAAAACCACTTTTCACACTTGTGTTAGTGTTGAAAAACCACTTTTCGCACTTGTGTTAGTGTTGAAAAACCACTTTTCGCACTTGTGTTGGTGCAGGAAACCACTTTTGCACTTGTATTAGTGTGGAAAAAACACTTGTTGCACTTGTGATAGTGTTGAAAAACCACTTTTTGCACTTGTGTTAGTGTTGAAAAACCACTTTTCGCACTTGTGTTGGTGCAGGAAACCACTTTTGCACTTGTATTAGTGTGGAAAAACAACTTTTCGCACTTGTGTTAGTGTTGAAAAACCACTTTTCGCACTTGTATTAGTGTTGAAAAACCACTTTTCGCACTTGTGTTGGTGCAGGAAACCACTTTTGCACTTGTATTAGTGTGGAAAAAACACTTTTTGCACTTGTGATAGTGTTGAAAAACCACTTTTCGCACTTGTGTTAGTGTTGAAAAACTACTTTTTGCACTTGTGTTGGTGCAGGAAACCACTTTTGCACTTGTATTAGTGTGGAAAAACCACTTTTCGCACTTGTGTTAGTGTTGAAAAACCACTTTTCGCACTTGTGTTAGTGTTGAAAAACCACTTTTCGCACTTGTGTTAGTGTTGAAAAACCACTTTTCGCACTTGTGTTGGTGCAGGAAACCACTTTTGCACTTGTATTAGTGTGGAAAAAACACTTTTTGCACTTCTATTAGTGTGGAAAAAACACTTTTTGCACTTGTGATAGTGTTGAAAAACCACTTTTCGCACTTGTGTTAGTGTTGAAAAACCACTTTTCGCACTTGTGTTGGTGCAGGAAACCACTTTTGCACACTGTATTAGTGTGGAAAAAACACTTTTTGCACTTGTATTAGTGTGGAAAAAACGCTTTTCGCACTTGTGATAGTGTTGAAAAACCACTTTTCGCACTTGTGTTAGTGTTGAAAAACCACTTTTCGCACTTGTGTTGGTGCAGGAACCCACTTTTGCACTTGTATTAGTGTGGAAAAACCACTTTCCGCACTTGTGTTAGTGTTGAAAAACCACTTTTCGCACTTGTGTTAGTGTTGAAAAACCACTTTTCGCACTTGTGTTAGTGTTGAAAAAACCACTTTTCGCACTTGTGTTGGTGCAGGAAACCACTTTTGCACTTGTATTCGTGTGGAAAAAACACTTTTCGCACTTGTGATAGTGTTGAAAAACCACTTTTCGCACTTGTGGTAGTGTTGAAAAACCACTTTTCGCACTTGTGTTGGTGCAGGAAACCACTTTTGCACTTGTATTAGTGTGGAAAAAACGCTTTTTGCACTTGTATTAGTGTGGAAAAACCACTTTTCGCACTTGTGTTAGTGTTGAAAAACCACTTTTCGCACTTGTGTTGGTGCAGGAAAACCACTTTTGCACTTGTATTAGTGTGGAAAAAACGCTTTTTGCACTTGTATTAGTGTGGAAAACCCACTTTTCGCACTTGTGTTAGTGTTGAAAAACCACTTTTCGCACTTGTGTTCGTGTTGAAAAACCACTTTTCGCACTTGTGTTGGTGCAGGAAACCACTTTTGCACTTGTATTAGTGTGGAAAAACCACTTTTCGCACTTGTGTTAGTGTTGAAAAACCACTTTTCGCACTTGTGTTAGTGTTGAAAAACCACTTTTCGCATTTGTGTTAGTGTTGAAAAACCACTTTTCGCACTTGTGTTGGTGCAGGAAACCACTTTTGCACTTGTATTAGTGTGGAAAAAACACTTTTTGCACTTGTGATAGTGTTGAAAAACCACTTTTCGCACTTGTGGTGGTGTTGAAAAACCACTTTTCGCACTTGTGTTGGTGCAGGAAACCACTTTTGCACTTGTATTAGTGTGGAAAAAACACTTTTTGCACTTGTGATAGTGTTGAAAAACCACTTTTCGCACTTGTGTTAGTGTTGAAAAACCACTTTTCGCACTTGTGTTGGTGTAGGAAACCACTTTTGCACTTGTATTAGTGTGGAAAAACCACTTTTCGCACTTGTGTTAGTGTTGAAAAACCACTTTTAACACTTGTGTTAGTGTTGAAAAACCACTTTTCGCACTTGTGTTAGTGTTGAAAAACCACTTTTCGCACTTGTGTTGGTGCAGGAAACCACTTTTGCACTTCTATTAGTGTGGAAAAAACACTTTTTGCACTTGTGATAGTGTTGAAAAACCACTTTTCGCACTTGTGATAGTGTTGAAAAACCACTTTTCGCACTTGTGTTGGTGCAGGAAACCACTTTTGCACTTGTATTAGTGTGGAAAAACCACTTTTCGCACTTGTGTTAGTGTTGAAAAACCACTTTTCGCACTTGTATTAGTGTTGAAAAACAACTTTTCGCACTTGTGTTGGTGCAGGAAACCACTTTTGCACTTGTATTCGTGTGGAAATAACACTTTTTGCACTTGTGATAGTGTTGAAAAACCACTTTTGCACTTGTGTTAGTGTTGAAAAACCACTTTTCGCACTTGTGTTAGTGTTGAAAAACCACTTTTCGCACTTGTGTTGGTGCAGGAAACCACTTTTGCACTTGTATTCGTGTGGAAAAAACACTTTTTGCACTTGTGATAGTGTTGAAAAACCACTTTTCGCACTTGTGGTAGTGTTGAAAAACCACTTTTCGCACTTGTGTTGGTGCAGGAAACCACTTTTGCACTTGTATTCGTGTGGAAAAAACACTTTTTGCACTTGTGATAGTGTTGAAAAACCACTTTTCGCACTTGTGTTATGGTTGAAAAACCACTTTTCGCACTTGTATTAGTGTTGAAAAACCACTTTTCGCACTTGTGTTAGTGTTGAAAAACCACTTTTCGCACTTGTATTAGTGTTGAAAAACCACTTTTCGCACTTGTGTTGGTGCAGGAAACTACTTTTGCACTTGTATTCGTGTGGAAAAACCACTTTTTGCACTTTTGTTAGTGTTGAAAAACCACTTTTCGCACTTGTGTTAGTGTTGAAAAACCACTTTTCGCACTTGTGTTGGTGCAGGAAACCACTTTTGCACTTGTATTCGTGTGGAAATAACACTTTTTGCACTTGTGATAGTGTTGAAAAACCACTTTTTGCACTTGTGTTAGTGTTGAAAAACCACTTTTCGCACTTGTGTTAGTGTTGAAAAACCACTTTTCGCACTTGTGTTGGTGCAGAAAAACCACTTTTGCACTTGTATTCGTGTGGAAAAAACACTTTTTGCACTTGTGATAGTGTTGAAAAACCACTTTTCACACTTGTGTTAGTGTTGAAAAACCACTTTTCGCACTTGTGTTAGTGTTGAAAAACCACTTTTCGCACTTGTGTTAGTGTTGAAAAACCACTTTTCGCACTTGTGTTGGTGCAGGAAACCACTTTTGCACTTGTATTCGTGTGGAAATAACACTTTTTGCACTTGTGATAGTGTTGAAAAACCACTTTTTGCACTTGTGTTAGTGTTGAAAAACCACTTTTCGCACTTGTGTTAGTGTTGAAAAACCACTTTTCGCACTTGTGTTGGTGCAGGAAACCACTTTTGCACTTGTATTCGTGTGGAAAAAACACTTTTCGCACTTGTGTTGGTGCAAGAAACCACTTTTGCACTTCTATTAGTGTGGAAAAAACACTTTTTGCACTTGTGATAGTGTTGAAAAACCACTTTTCGCACTTGTGTTAGTGTTGAAAAACCACTTTTCGCACTTGTGTTGGTGCAGGAAACCACTTTTGCACACTGTATTAGTGTGGAAAAAACACTTTTTGCACTTGTGATAGTGTTGAAAAACGACTTTTCGCACTTGTGTTAGTGTTGAAAAACCACTTTTCGCACTTGTGTTGGTGCAGAAAACCACTTTTGCACTTGTATTAGTGTGGAAAAACCACTTTTCGCACTTGTGTTAGTGTTGAAAAACCACTTTTCGCACTTGTGTTAGTGTTGAAAAACCACTTTTCGCACTTGTGTTAGTGTTGAAAAACCACTTTTCGCACTTGTGTTGGTGCAGGAAACCACTTTTGCACTTGTATTCGTGTGGAAAAAACACTTTTCGCACTTGTGATAGTGTTGAAAAACCACTTTTCGCACTTGTGTTAGTGTTGAAAAACCACTTTTCGCACTTGTGTTGGTGCAGGAAACCACTTTTGCACTTGTATTAGTGTGGAAAAAACGCTTTTTGCACTTGTATTAGTGTGGAAAAACGCTTTTTGCACTTGTGGTAGTGTTGAAAAACCACTTTTCGCACTTGTGTTGGTGCAGGAAAACCACTTTTGCACTTGTATTAGCGTGGAAAAAACGCTTTTTGCACTTGTATTAGTGTGGAAAACCCACTTTTCGCACTTGTGTTAGTGTTGAAAAACCACTTTTCGCACTTGTGTTCGTGTTGAAAAACCACTTTTCGCACTTGTGTTGGTGCAGGAAACCACTTTGCACTTGTATTAGTGTGGAAAAAACACTTTTTGCACTTGTGATATTGTTGAAAAACCACTTTTCGCACTTGTGTTGGTGTTGAAAAACCACTTTTCGCACTTGTGTTGGTGCAGGAAACCACTTTTGCACTTGTATTAGTGTGGAAAAACCACTTTTCGCACTTGTGTTAGTGTTGAAAAACCACTTTTTACACTTGTGTTAGTGTTGAAAAACCACTTTTCGCACTTGTGTTAGTGTTGAAAAACCACTTTTCGCACTTGTGTTGGTGCAGGAAACCACTTTTGCACTTGTATTAGTGTGGAAAAAACACTTTTTGCACTTGTGATAGTGTTGAAAAACCACTTTTCGCACTTGTGTTAGTGTTGAAAAACCACTTTTCGCACTTGTGTTGGTGAAGGAAACCACTTTTGCACTTGTATTAGTGTGGAAAAAACAACTTTTCGCACTTGTGTTAGTGTTGAAAAACCACTTTTCGCACTTGTATTAGTGTTGAAAAACCACTTTTCGCACTTGTGTTGGTGCAGGAAACCACTTTTGCACTTGTATTAGTGTGGAAAAAACACTTTTTGCACTTGTGATAGTGTTGAAAAACCACTTTTCGCACTTGTGTTAGTGTTGAAAAACCACTTTTTGCACTTGTGTTGGTGCAGGAAACCACTTTTGCACTTGTATTAGTGTGGAAAAACCACTTTTCGCACTTGTGTTAGTGTTGAAAAACCACTTTTCGCACTTGTGTTAGTGTTGAAAAACCACTTTTCGCATTTGTGTTAGTGTTGAAAAACCACTTTTCGCACTTGTGTTGGTGCAGGAAACCACTTTTGCACTTGTATTAGTGTGGAAAAAACACTTTTTGCACTTGTGATAGTGTTGAAAAACCACTTTTCGCACTTGTGGTAGTGTTGAAAAACCACTTTTCGCACTTGTGTTGGTGCAGGAAACCACTTTTGCACTTGTAATTAGTGTGGAAAAAACACTTTTTGCACTTGTGATAGTGTTGAAAAACCACTTTTCGCACTTGTGTTAGTGTTGAAAAACCACTTTTCGCACTTGTGTTGGTGTAGGAAACCACTTTTGCACTTGTATTAGTGTGGAAAAACCACTTTTCGCACTTGTGTTAGTGTTGAAAACCACTTTTAACACTTGTGTTAGTGTTGAAAACCACTTTTCGCACTTGTGTTAGTGTTGAAAAACCACTTTTCGCACTTGTGTTGGTGCAGGAAACCACTTTTTGCACTTGTATTCGTGTGGAAATAACACTTTTTGCACTTGTGATAGTGTTGAAAAACCACTTTTTGCACTTGTGTTAGTGTTGAAAAACCACTTTTCGCACTTGTGTTAGTGTTGAAAAACCACTTTTCGCACTTGTGTTGGTGCAGGAAACCACTTTTGCACTTGTATTCGTGTGGAAAAAACACTTTTTGCACTTGTGATAGTGTTGAAAAACCACTTTTCACACTTGTGTTAGTGTTGAAAAACCACTTTTCGCACTTGTGTTAGTGTTGAAAAACCACTTTTCGCACTTGTGTTGGTGCAGGAAACCACTTTTGCACTTCTATTAGTGTGGAAAAAACACTTTTTGCACTTGTGATAGTGTTGAAAAACCACTTTTCGCACTTGTGTTAGTGTTGAAAAACCACTTTTCGCACTTGTGTTGGTGCAGGAAACCACTTTTGCACACTGTATTAGTGTGGAAAAAACACTTTTTGCACTTGTGATAGTGTTGAAAAACCACTTTTCGCACTTGTGTTAGTGTTGAAAAACCACTTTTCGCACTTGTGTTGGTGCAGAAAACCACTTTTGCACTTGTATTAGTGTGGAAAAACCACTTTTCGCACTTGTGTTAGTGTTGAAAAACCACTTTTCGCACTTGTGTTAGTGTTGAAAAACCACTTTTCGCACTTGTGTTAGTGTTGAAAAACCACTTTTCGCACTTGTGTTGGTGCAGGAAACCACTTTTGCACTTGTATTCGTGTGGAAAAAACACTTTTCTCACTTGTGATAGTGTTGAAAAACCACTTTTCGCACTTGTGGTAGTGTTGAAAAACCACTTTTCGCACTTGTGTTGGTGCAGGAAACCACTTTTGCACTTGTATTAGTGTGGAAAAAACGCTTTTTGCACTTGTATTAGTGTGGAAAAACGCTTTTTGCACTTGTGGTAGTGTTGAAAAACCACTTTTCGCACTTGTGTTGGTGCAGGAAAACCACTTTTGCACTTGTATTAGTGTGGAAAAAACGCTTTTTGCACTTGTATTAGTGTGGAAAACCCACTTTTCGCACTTGTGTTAGTGTTGAAAAAACCACTTTTCGCACTTGTGTTCGTGTTGAAAAACCACTTTTCGCACTTGTGTTGGTGCAGGAAACCACTTTTGCACTTGTATTAGTGTGGAAAAAACACTTTTTGCACTTGTGATATTGTTGAAAAACCACTTTTCGCACTTGTGTTGGTGTTGAAAAACCACTTTTCGCACTTGTGTTGGTGCAGGAAACCACTTTTGCACTTGTATTAGTGTGGAAAAACCACTTTTCGCACTTGTGTTAGTGTTGAAAAACCACTTTTTACACTTGTGTTAGTGTTGAAAAACCACTTTTCGCACTTGTGTTAGTGTTGAAAAACCACTTTTCGCACTTGTGTTGGTGCAGGAAACCACTTTTGCACTTGTATTAGTGTGGAAAAAACACTTTTTGCACTTGTGATAGTGTTGAAAAACCACTTTTCGCACTTGTGTTAGTGTTGAAAAACCACTTTTCGCACTTGTGTTGGTGAAGGAAACCACTTTTGCACTTGTATTAGTGTGGAAAAAACAACTTTTCGCACTTGTGTTAGTGTTGAAAAACCACTTTTCGCACTTGTATTAGTGTTGAAAAACCACTTTTCGCACTTGTGTTCGTGCAGGAAACCACTTATGCACTTGTATTAGTGTGGAAAAAACACTTTTTGCACTTGTGATAGTGTTGAAAACCACTTTTCGCACTTGTGTTAGTGTTGAAAAACCACTTTTTGCACTTGTGTTGGTGCAGGAAACCACTTTTGCACTTGTATTAGTGTGGAAAAACCACTTTTCGCACTTGTGTTAGTGTTGAAAAACCACTTTTCGCACTTGTGTTAGTGTTGAAAAACCACTTTTCGCATTTTTGTTAGTGTTGAAAAACCACTTTTCGCACTTGTGTTGGTGCAGGAAACCACTTTTGCACTTGTATTAGTGTGGAAAAAACACTTTTTGCACTTGTGATAGTGTTGAAAAACCACTTTTCGCACTTGTGGTAGTGTTGAAAAACCACTTTTCGCACTTGTGTTGGTGCAGGAAACCACTTTTGCACTTGTATTAGTGTGGAAAAAACACTTTTTGCACTTGTGATAGTGTTGAAAAACCACTTTTCGCACTTGTGTTAGTGTTGAAAAACCACTTTTCGCACTTGTGTTGGTGTAGGAAACCACTTTTGCACTTGTATTAGTGTGGAAAAACCACTTTTCGCACTTGTGTTAGTGTTGAAAAACCACTTTTAACACTTGTGTTAGTGTTGAAAAACCACTTTTCGCACTTGTGTTAGTGTTGAAAAACCACTTTTCGCACTTGTGTTGGTGCAGGAAACCACTTTTGCACTTCTATTAGTGTGGAAAAAACACTTTTTGCACTTGTGATAGTGTTGAAAAACCACTTTTCGCACTTGTGTTAGTGTTGAAAAACCACTTTTCGCACTTGTGTTGGTGCAGGAAACCACTTTTGCACTTGTATTAGTGTGGAAAAACCACTTTTCGCACTTGTGTTAGTGTTGAAAAACCACTTTTCGCACTTGTATTAGTGTTGAAAAACAACTTTTCGCACTTGTGTTGGTGCAGGAAACCACTTTTGCACTTGTATTCGTGTGGAAATAACACTTTTTGCACTTGTGATAGTGTTGAAAAACCACTTTTTGCACTTGTGTTAGTGTTGAAAAACCACTTTTCGCACTTGTGTTAGTGTTGAAAAACCACTTTTCGCACTTGTGTTGGTGCAGGAAACCACTTTTGCACTTGTATTCGTGTGGAAAAAACACTTTTTGCACTTGTGATAGTGTTGAAAAACCACTTTTCGCACTTGTGGTAGTGTTGAAAAACCACTTTTCGCACTTGTGTTGGTGCAGGAAACCACTTTTGCACTTGTATTCGTGTGGAAAAAACACTTTTTGCACTTGTGATAGTGTTGAAAAACCACTTTTCGCACTTGTGTTATGGTTGAAAAACCACTTTTCGCACTTGTATTAGTGTTGAAAAACCACTTTTCGCACTTGTGTTAGTGTTGAAAAACCACTTTTCGCACTTGTATTAGTGTTGAAAAACCACTTTTCGCACTTGTGTTGGTGCAGGAAACTACTTTTGCACTTGTATTCGTGTGGAAAAACCACTTTTTGCACTTTTGTTAGTGTTGAAAAACCACTTTTCGCACTTGTGTTAGTGTTGAAAAACCACTTTTCGCACTTGTGTTGGTGCAGGAAACCACTTTTGCACTTGTATTCGTGTGGAAAAAACACATTTTGCACTTGTGATAGTGTTGAAAAACCACTTTTCGCACTTGTGGTAGTGTTGAAAAACCACTTTTCGCACTTGTGTTGGTGCAGGAAACCACTTTTGCACTTGTATTCGTGTGGAAAAAACACTTTTTGCACTTGTGATAGTGTTGAAAAACCACTTTTCGCACTTGTGTTATGGTTGAAAAACCACTTTTCGCACTTGTATTAGTGTTGAAAAACCACTTTTCGCACTTGTGTTAGTGTTGAAAAACCACTTTTCGCACTTGTATTAGTGTTGAAAAACCACTTTTCGCACTTGTGTTGGTGCAGGAAACTACTTTTGCACTTGTATTCGTGTGGAAAAACCACTTTTTGCACTTTTGTTAGTGTTGAAAAACCACTTTTCGCACTTGTGTTAGTGTTGAAAAACCACTTTTCGCACTTGTGTTGGTGCAGGAAACCACTTTTGCACTTGTATTCGTGTGGAAATAACACTTTTTGCACTTGTGATAGTGTTGAAAAACCACTTTTTGCACTTGTGTTAGTGTTGAAAAACCACTTTTCGCACTTGTGTTAGTGTTGAAAAACCACTTTTCGCACTTGTGTTGGTGCAGAAAAACCACTTTTGCACTTGTATTCGTGTGGAAAAAACACTTTTTGCACTTGTGATAGTGTTGAAAAACCACTTTTCACACTTGTGTTAGTGTTGAAAAACCACTTTTCGCACTTGTGTTAGTGTTGAAAAACCACTTTTCGCACTTGTGTTAGTGTTGAAAAACCACTTTTCGCACTTGTGTTGGTGCAGGAAACCACTTTTGCACTTGTATTCGTGTGGAAATAACACTTTTTGCACTTGTGATAGTGTTGAAAAACCACTTTTTGCACTTGTGTTAGTGTTGAAAAACCACTTTTCGCACTTGTGTTAGTGTTGAAAAACCACTTTTCGCACTTGTGTTGGTGCAGGAAACCACTTTTGCACTTGTATTCGTGTGGAAAAAACACTTTTCGCACTTGTGTTGGTGCAAGAAACCACTTTTGCACTTCTATTAGTGTGGAAAAAACACTTTTTGCACTTGTGATAGTGTTGAAAAACCACTTTTCGCACTTGTGTTAGTGTTGAAAAACCACTTTTCGCACTTGTGTTGGTGCAGGAAACCACTTTTGCACACTGTATTAGTGTGGAAAAAACACTTTTTGCACTTGTGATAGTGTTGAAAAACGACTTTTCGCACTTGTGTTAGTGTTGAAAAACCACTTTTCGCACTTGTGTTGGTGCAGAAAACCACTTTTGCACTTGTATTAGTGTGGAAAAACCACTTTTCGCACTTGTGTTAGTGTTGAAAAACCACTTTTCGCACTTGTGTTAGTGTTGAAAAACCACTTTTCGCACTTGTGTTAGTGTTGAAAAACCACTTTTCGCACTTGTGTTGGTGCAGGAAACCACTTTTGCACTTGTATTCGTGTGGAAAAAACACTTTTCGCACTTGTGATAGTGTTGAAAAACCACTTTTCGCACTTGTGTTAGTGTTGAAAAACCACTTTTCGCACTTGTGTTGGTGCAGGAAACCACTTTTGCACTTGTATTAGTGTGGAAAAAACGCTTTTTGCACTTGTATTAGTGTGGAAAAACGCTTTTTGCACTTGTGGTAGTGTTGAAAAACCACTTTTCGCACTTGTGTTGGTGCAGGAAAACCACTTTTGCACTTGTATTAGTGTGGAAAAAACGCTTTTTGCACTTGTATTAGTGTGGAAAACCCACTTTTCGCACTTGTGTTAGTGTTGAAAAACCACTTTTCGCACTTGTGTTCATGTTGAAAAACCACTTTTCGCACTTGTGTTGGTGCAGGAAACCACTTTTGCACTTGTATTAGTGTGGAAAAAACACTTTTTGCACTTGTGATATTGTTGAAAAACCACTTTTCGCACTTGTGTTGGTGTTGAAAAACCACTTTTCGCACTTGTGTTGGTGCAGGAAACCACTTTTGCACTTGTATTAGTGTGGAAAAACCACTTTTCGCACTTGTGTTAGTGTTGAAAAACCACTTTTTACACTTGTGTTAGTGTTGAAAAACCACTTTTCGCACTTGTGTTAGTGTTGAAAAACCACTTTTCGCACTTGTGTTGGTGCAGGAAACCACTTTTGCACTTGTATTAGTGTGGAAAAAACACTTTTTGCACTTGTGATAGTGTTGAAAAACCACTTTTCGCACTTGTGTTAGTGTTGAAAAACCACTTTTCGCACTTGTGTTGGTGAAGGAAACCACTTTTGCACTTGTATTAGTGTGGAAAAAACAACTTTTCGCACTTGTGTTAGTGTTGAAAAACCACTTTTCGCACTTGTATTAGTGTTGAAAAACCACTTTTCGCACTTGTGTTGGTGCAGGAAACCACTTTTGCACTTGTATTAGTGTGGAAAAAACACTTTTTGCACTTGTGATAGTGTTGAAAAACCACTTTTCGCACTTGTGTTAGTGTTGAAAAACCACTTTTTGCACTTGTGTTGGTGCAGGAAACCACTTTTGCACTTGTATTAGTGTGGAAAAACCACTTTTCGCACTTGTGTTAGTGTTGAAAAACCACTTTTCGCACTTGTGTTAGTGTTGAAAAACCACTTTTCGCATTTGTGTTAGTGTTGAAAAACCACTTTTCGCACTTGTGTTGGTGCAGGAAACCACTTTTGCACTTGTATTAGTGTGGAAAAAACACTTTTTGCACTTGTGATAGTGTTGAAAAACCACTTTTCGCACTTGTGGTAGTGTTGAAAAACCACTTTTCGCACTTGTGTTGGTGCAGGAAACCACTTTTGCACTTGTATTAGTGTGGAAAAAACACTTTTTGCACTTGTGATAGTGTTGAAAAACCACTTTTCGCACTTGTGTTAGTGTTGAAAAACCACTTTTCGCACTTGTGTTGGTGTAGGAAACCACTTTTGCACTTGTATTAATGTGGAAAAACCACTTTTCGCACTTGTGTTAGTGTTGAAAAACCACTTTTAACACTTGTGTTAGTGTTGAAAAACCACTTTTCGCACTTGTGTCAGTGTTGAAAAACCACTTTTCGCACTTGTGTTGGTGCAGGAAACCACTTTTGCACTTGTATTCGTGTGGAAATAACACTTTTTGCACTTGTGATAGTGTTGAAAAACCACTTTTTGCACTTGTGTTAGTGTTGAAAAACCACTTTTCGCACTTGTGTTAGTGTTGAAAAACCACTTTTCGCACTTGTGTTGGTGCAGGAAACCACTTTTGCACTTGTATTCGTGTGGAAAAAACACTTTTTGCACTTGTGATAGTGTTGAAAAACCACTTTTCACACTTGTGTTAGTGTTGAAAAACCACTTTTCGCACTTGTGTTAGTGTTGAAAAACCACTTTTCGCACTTGTGTTGGTGCAGGAAACCACTTTTGCACTTCTATTAGTGTGGAAAAAACACTTTTTGCACTTGTGATAGTGTTGAAAAACCACTTTTCGCACTTGTGTTAGTGTTGAAAAACCACTTTTCGCACTTGTGTTGGTGCAGGAAACCACTTTTGCACACTGTATTAGTGTGGAAAAAACACTTTTTGCACTTGTGATAGTGTTGAAAAACCACTTTTCGCACTTGTGTTAGTGTTGAAAAACCACTTTTCGCACTTGTGTTGGTGCAGAAAACCACTTTTGCACTTGTATTAGTGTGGAAAAACCACTTTTCGCACTTGTGTTAGTGTTGAAAAACCACTTTTCGCACTTGTGTTAGTGTTGAAAAACCACTTTTCGCACTTGTGTTAGTGTTGAAAAACCACTTTTCGCACTTGTGTTGGTGCAGGAAACCACTTTTGCACTTGTATTCGTGTGGAAAAAACACTTTTCTCACTTGTGATAGTGTTGAAAAACCACTTTTCGCACTTGTGGTAGTGTTGAAAAACCACTTTTCGCACTTGTGTTGGTGCAGGAAACCACTTTTGCACTTGTATTAGTGTGGAAAAAACGCTTTTTGCACTTGTATTAGTGTGGAAAAACGCTTTTTGCACTTGTGGTAGTGTTGAAAAACCACTTTTCGCACTTGTGTTGGTGCAGGAAAACCACTTTTGCACTTGTATTAGTGTGGAAAAAACGCTTTTTGCACTTGTATTAGTGTGGAAAACCCACTTTTCGCACTTGTGTTAGTGTTGAAAAACCACTTTTCGCACTTGTGTTCGTGTTGAAAAACCACTTTTCGCACTTGTGTTGGTGCAGGAAACCACTTTTGCACTTGTATTAGTGTGGAAAAAACACTTTTTGCACTTGTGATATTGTTGAAAAACCACTTTTCGCACTTGTGTTGGTGTTGAAAAACCACTTTTCGCACTTGTGTTGGTGCAGGAAACCACTTTTGCACTTGTATTAGTGTGGAAAAACCACTTTTCGCACTTGTGTTAGTGTTGAAAAACCACTTTTTACACTTGTGTTAGTGTTGAAAAACCACTTTTCGCACTTGTGTTAGTGTTGAAAAAACACTTTTCGCACTTGTGTTGGTGCAGGAAACCACTTTTGCACTTGTATTAGTGTGGAAAAAACACTTTTTGCACTTGTGATAGTGTTGAAAAACCACTTTTCGCACTTGTGTTAGTGTTGAAAAACCACTTTTCGCACTTGTGTTGGTGAAGGAAACCACTTTTGCACTTGTATTAGTGTGGAAAAAACAACTTTTCGCACTTGTGTTAGTGTTGAAAAACCACTTTTCGCACTTGTATTAGTGTTGAAAAACCACTTTTCGCACTTGTGTTCGTGCAGGAAACCACTTTTGCACTTGTATTAGTGTGGAAAAAACACTTTTTGCACTTGTGATAGTGTTGAAAACCACTTTTCGCACTTGTGTTAGTGTTGAAAAACCACTTTTTGCACTTGTGTTGGTGCAGGAAACCACTTTTGCACTTGTATTAGTGTGGAAAAACCACTTTTCGCACTTGTGTTAGTGTTGAAAAACCACTTTTCGCACTTGTGTTAGTGTTGAAAAACCACTTTTCGCATTTTTGTTAGTGTTGAAAAACCACTTTTCGCACTTGTGTTGGTGCAGGAAACCACTTTTGCACTTGTATTAGTGTGGAAAAAACACTTTTTGCACTTGTGATAGTGTTGAAAAACCACTTTTCGCACTTGTGGTAGTGTTGAAAAACCACTTTTCGCACTTGTGTTGGTGCAGGAAACCACTTTTGCACTTGTATTAGTGTGGAAAAAACACTTTTTGCACTTGTGATAGTGTTGAAAAACCACTTTTCGCACTTGTGTTAGTGTTGAAAAACCACTTTTCGCACTTGTGTTGGTGTAGGAAACCACTTTTGCACTTGTATTAGTGTGGAAAAACCACTTTTCGCACTTGTGTTAGTGTTGAAAAACCACTTTTAACACTTGTGTTAGTGTTGAAAAACCACTTTTCGCACTTGTGTTAGTGTTGAAAAACCACTTTTCGCACTTGTGTTGGTGCAGGAAACCACTTTTGCACTTCTATTAGTGTGGAAAAAACACTTTTTGCACTTGTGATAGTGTTGAAAAACCACTTTTCGCACTTGTGTTAGTGTTGAAAAACCACTTTTCGCACTTGTGTTGGTGCAGGAAACCACTTTTGCACTTGTATTAGTGTGGAAAAACCACTTTTCGCACTTGTGTTAGTGTTGAAAAACCACTTTTCGCACTTGTATTAGTGTTGAAAAACAACTTTTCGCACTTGTGTTGGTGCAGGAAACCACTTTTGCACTTGTATTCGTGTGGAAATAACACTTTTTGCACTTGTGATAGTGTTGAAAAACCACTTTTTGCACTTGTGTTAGTGTTGAAAAACCACTTTTCGCACTTGTGTTAGTGTTGAAAAACCACTTTTCGCACTTGTGTTGGTGCAGGAAACCACTTTTGCACTTGTATTCGTGTGGAAAAAACACTTTTTGCACTTGTGATAGTGTTGAAAAACCACTTTTCGCACTTGTGGTAGTGTTGAAAAACCACTTTTCGCACTTGTGTTGGTGCAGGAAACCACTTTTGCACTTGTATTCGTGTGGAAAAAACACTTTTTGCACTTGTGATAGTGTTGAAAAACCACTTTTCGCACTTGTGTTATGGTTGAAAAACCACTTTTCGCACTTGTGTTAGTGTTGAAAAACCACTTTTCGCACTTGTATTAGTGTTGAAAAACCACTTTTCGCACTTGTGTTGGTGCAGGAAACTACTTTTGCACTTGTATTCGTGTGGAAAAACCACTTTTTGCACTTTTGTTAGTGTTGAAAAACCACTTTTCGCACTTGTGTTAGTGTTGAAAAACCACTTTTCGCACTTGTGTTGGTGCAGGAAACCACTTTTGCACTTGTATTCGTGTGGAAATAACACTTTTTGCACTTGTGATAGTGTTGAAAAACCACTTTTTGCACTTGTGTTAGTGTTGAAAAACCACTTTTCGCACTTGTGTTAGTGTTGAAAAACCACTTTTCGCACTTGTGTTGGTGCAGGAAACCACTTTTGCACTTGTATTCGTGTGGAAAAAACACTTTTTGCACTTGTGATAGTGTTGAAAAACCACTTTTCGCACTTGTGTTAGTGTTGAAAAACCACTTTTCGCACTTGTGTTCGTGTTGAAAAACCACTTTTCGCACTTGTGTTGGTGCAGGGGGAAACCACTTTTGCACTTGTATTAGT
>NW_027618022.1:0-88258 GCF_964187855.1 Myxine glutinosa | reverse complement strand
CAACACAAGTGCGAAAAGTGGTTTTTCAACACTAACACAAGTGCGAAAAGTGGTTTTTCAACACTATCACAAGTCCAAAAAGTGTTTTTTCCACACTAATACAAGTGCAAAAGTGGTTTCCTGCACCAACACAAGTGCAAAAAGTGGTTTTTCAACACTAACACAAGTGCGAAAAGTGGCTTTTCAACACTACCACAAGTGCAAAAAGTGTTTTTCCACACTAATACAAGTGCAAAAGTGGTTTCCTGCACCAACACAAGTGCGAAAAGTGGTTTTTCAACACTAACACAAGTGCGAAAAGTGGTTTATCAACACTAACACAAGTGTGAAAAGCGTTTTTTCCACCCTAATACAAGTGCAAAAGTGGTTTCCTGCACCAACACAAGTGCGAAAAGTGGTTTTTCAACACTAACACAAGTGCGAAAAGTGGTTTTTCAACACTAACACAAGTGCAAAAAGTGTTTTTTCCACACTAATGCAAGTGCAAAAGTGGTTTCCTGCACCAACACAAGTGCGAAAAGTGGTTTTTCAACACTAACACAAGTGCGAAAAGTGGTTTTTCAACACTATCACAAGTGCAAAAAGTGTCTTTTCCACACTAATGCAAGTGCAAAAGTGGTTTCCTGCACCAACACAAGTGCGAAAAGTGGTTTTTCAACACTAACACAAGTGCGAAAAGTGGTTTTTCAACACTATCACAAGTGCAAAAAGTGTTTTTTCCACACTAATACAAGTGCAAAAGTGGTTTCCTGCACCAAAACAAGTGCAAAAAGTGGTTTTTCAACACTAACACAAGTGCGAAAAGTGGTTTTTCAACACTATCACAAGTGCAAAAAGTGTTTTTTCCACACTAATACAAGTGAAAAAGTGGTTTCCTGCACCAACACAAGTGCGAAAAGTGGTTTTTCAACACTAACACAAGTGCGAAAAGTGGTTTTTCAACACTAACACAAGTGTGAAAAGCGTTTTTTCCACACTAATACAAGTGAAAAAGTGGTTTCCTGCACCAACACAAGTGCGAAAAGTGGTTTTTCAACACTAACACAAGTGCGAAAAGTTGTTTTTCAACACTAACACAAGTGTGAAAAGTGGTTTTTCAACACTATCACAAGTGCAAAAAGTGTTTTTTCCACACTAATACAAGTGCAAAAGTGGTTTCCTGCACCAACACAAGTGCGAAAAGTGGTTTTTCAACACTAACACAAGTGCGAAAAGTGGTTTTTCAACACTAACCCAAGTGCGAAAAGTGGTTTTTTCACACTAATACAAGTGCAAAAGTGGTTTCCTACACCAACACAAGTGCGAAAAGTGGTTTTTCAACACTAACACAAGTGCCAAAATTGGTTTTTCAACACTAACACAAGTGCCAAAAGTGGTTTTTCAACACTAACACAAGTGCGAAAAGTGGTTTTTCAACACTATCACAAGTGCAAAAAGTGTTTTTTCCACACTAATACAAGTGCAAAAGTGGTTTCCTGCACCAACACAAGTGCGAAAAGTGGTTTTTCAACAATAACACTAGTGCGAAAAGTGGTTTTTCAACACTAACACAAGTGCGAAAAGTGGTTTTTCAACACTATCACAAGTGCAAAAAGTGTTTTTTCCACACTAATACAAGTGCAAAAGTGGTTTCCTGCACCAACACAAGTGCGAAAAGTGGTTTTTCAACACTAACACAAGTGCGAAAAGTGGTTTTTCAAAACTAACACAAGTGCGAAAAGTGGTTTTTCCACACTAATACAAGTGCAAAAGTGGTTTCCTGCACCAACACAAGTGCGAAAAGTGGTTTTTCAACACTAACACAAGTGCGAAAAGTGGTTTTTCAACACTATCACAAGTGCAAAAAGTGTTTTTTCCACACTAATACAAGTGCAAAAGTGGTTTCCTGCACCAACACAAGTGCGAAAAGTGGTTTTTCAACACTAACACAAGTGCGAAAAGTGGTTTTTCAACACTATCACAAGTGCAAAAAGTGTTTTTTCCACACTAATACAAGTGCAAAAGTGGTTTCCTGCACCAACACAAGTGCGAAAAGTGGTTTTTCAACACTAACACAAGTGCGAAAAGTGTTTTTTCCACACTAATACAAGTGCAAAAGTGGTTTCCTGCACCAACACAAGTGCGAAAAGTGGTTTTTCAACACTAACACAAGTGCGAAAAGTGGTTTTTCAACACTAACACAAGTGCGAAAAGTGGTTTTTCAACACTATCACAAGTGCAAAAAGTGTTTTTTCCACACTAATACAAGTGCAAAAGTGGTTTCCTTCACCAACACAAGTGCGAAAAGTGGTTTTTCAACACTAACACAAGTGCGAAAAGTGGTTTTTCAACACTAACACAAGTGCGAAAAGTGGTTTTTCAACACTACCACAAGTGCAAAAAGTGTTTTTGCCACACTAATACAAGTGCAAAAGTGGTTTCCTGCACCAACACAAGTGCGAAAAGTGGTTTTTCAACAATAACACTAGTGCGAAAAGTGGTTTTTCAACACTAACACAAGTGCGAAAAGTGGTTTTTCAACACTATCACAAGTGCAAAAAGTGTTTTTTCCACACTAATACAAGTGCAAAAGTGGTTTCCTGCACCAACACAAGTGCGAAAAGTGGTTTTTCAACACTAACACAAGTGCGAAAAGTGGTTTTTCAAAACTAACACAAGTGCGAAAAGTGGTTTTTCCACACTAATACAAGTGCAAAAGTGGTTTCCTGCACCAACACAAGTGCGAAAAGTGGTTTTTCAACACTAACACAAGTGCGAAAAGTGGTTTTTCAACACTATCACAAGTGCAAAAAGTGTTTTTTCCACACTAATACAAGTGCAAAAGTGGTTTCCTGCACCAACACAAGTGCGAAAAGTGGTTTTTCAACACTAACACAAGTGCGAAAAGTGATTTTTCAACACTATCACAAGTGCAAAAAGTGTTTTTTCCACACTAATACAAGTGCAAAAGTGGTTTCCTGCACCAACACAAGTGCGAAAAGTGGTTTTTCAACACTAACACAAGTGCGAAAAGTGTTTTTTCCACACTAATACAAGTGCAAAAGTGGTTTCCTGCACCAACACAAGTGCGAAAAGTGGTTTTTCAACACTAACACAAGTGCGAAAAGTGGTTTTTCAACACTAACACAAGTGCGAAAAGTGGTTTTTCAACACTATCACAAGTGCAAAAAGTGTTTTTTCCACACTAATACAAGTGCAAAAGTGGTTTCCTTCACCAACACAAGTGCGAAAAGTGGTTTTTCAACACTAACACAAGTGCGAAAAGTGGTTTTTCAACACTAACACAAGTGCGAAAAGTGGTTTTTCAACACTACCACAAGTGCAAAAAGTGTTTTTGCCACACTAATACAAGTGCAAAAGTGGTTTCCTGCACCAACACAAGTGCGAAAAGTGGTTTTTCAACACTAACACAAGTGCGAAAAGTGGTTTTTCAACACTAACACAAGTGCGAAAAGTGGTTTTTCCACACTAATACACGTGCAAAAGTGGTTTCCTGCACCAACACAAGTGCGAAAAGTGGTTTTTCAAAACTAACACAAGTGCGAAAAGTTGTTTTTCAACACTAATACAAGTGCGAAAAGTGGTTTTTCAACACTATCTCAAGTGCAAAAAGTGTTTTTTCCACACTAATACAAGTGCAAAAGTGGTTTCCTGCACCAACACAAGTGCAAAAAGTGGTTTTTCAACACTAACACAAGTGCGAAAAGTGGTTTTTCAACACTAGCACAAGTGCGAAAAGTGGTTTTTCAACACTATCACAAGTGCAAAAAGTGTTTTTTCCACACTAATACAAGTGCAAAAGTGGTTTCCTGCACCAACACAAGTGCAAAAAGTGGTTTTTCAACACTAACACAAGTGCGAAAAGTGGCTTTTCAACACTATCACAAGTGCAAAAATTGTTTTTTCCACACTAATACAAGTGCAAAAGTGGTTTCCTGCACCAACACAAGTGCGAAAAGTGGTTTTTCATCACTAACACAAGTGCGAAAAGTGGTTTTTCAACACTAACACAAGTGTGAAAAGTGTTTTTTCCACACTATATACAAGTGCAAAAGTGGTTTCCTGCACCAACACAAGTGCGAAAAGTGGTTTTTCAACACTAACACAAGTGCGAAAAGTGGTTTTTCAACACTAACACAAGTGTGAAAAGTGGTTTTTCAACACTATCACAAGTGCAAAAAGTGTTTTTTCCACACTAATACAAGTGCAAAAGTGGTTTCCTGCACCAACACAAGTGCGAAAAGTGGTTTTTCAACACTAACACAAGTGCGAAAAGTGGTTTTTCAACACTAACACAAGTGCGAAAAGTGGTTTTTCAACACTATAACAAGTGCAAAAAGTGTTTTTTCCACACTAATACAAGTGCAAAAGTGGTTTCCTGCACCAACACAAGTGCGAAAAGTGGTTTTTCAACACTAACACAAGTGCGAAAAGTGGTTTTTCAACACTATCACAAGTGCAAAAAGTGTTTTTTCCACACTAATACAAGTGCAAAAGTGGTTTCCTGCACCAACACAAGTGCGAAAAGTGGTTTTTCAACACTATAACAAGTGCAAAAAGTGTTTTTTCCACACTAATACAAGTGCAAAAGTGGTTTCCTGCACCAAAACAAGTGCAAAAAGTGGTTTTTCAACACTAACACAAGTGCGAAAAGTGGTTTTTCAACACTATCACAAGTGCAAAAAGTGTTTTTCCACACTAATACAAGTGCAAAAGTGGTTTCCTGCACCAAAACAAGTGCAAAAAGTGGTTTTTCAACACTAACACAAGTGCGAAAAGTGGTTTTTCAACACTATCACAAGTCCAAAAAGTGTTTTTTCCACACTAATACAAGTGCAAAAGTGGTTTCCTGCACCAACACAAGTGCGAAAAGTGGTTTTTCAACACTAACACAAGTGTGAAAAGTGGTTTTTCAACACTAACACAAGTGTGAAAAGCGTTTTTTCCACACTAATACAAGTGCAAAAGTGGTTTCCTGCACCAACACAAGTGCGAAAAGTGGTTTTTCAACACTAACACAAGTGCGAAAAGTTGTTTTTCAACACTAACACAAGTGTGAAAAGTGGTTTTTCAACACTATCACAAGTGCAAAAAGTGTTTTTTCCACACTAATACAAGTGCAAAAGTGGTTTCCTGCACCAACACAAGTGCGAAAAGTGGTTTTTCAACACTAACACAAGTGCGAAAAGTGGTTTTTCAACACTAACCCAAGTGCGAAAAGTGGTTTTTCCACACTAATACAAGTGCAAAAGTGGTTTCCTACACCAACACAAGTGCGAAAAGTGGTTTTTCAACACTAACACAAGTGCCAAAATTGGTTTTTCATCACACTAACACAAGTGCCAAAAGTGGTTTTTCAACACTAACACAAGTGCGAAAAGTGGTTTTTCAACACTATCACAAGTGCAAAAAGTGTTTTTTCCACACTAATACAAGTGCAAAAGTGGTTTCCTGCACCAACACAAGTGCGAAAAGTGGTTTTTCAACAATAACACTAGTGCGAAAAGTGGTTTTTCAACACTAACACAAGTGCGAAAAGTGGTTTTTCAACACTATCACAAGTGCAAAAAGTGTTTTTTCCACACTAATACAAGTGCAAAAGTGGTTTCCTGCACCAACACAAGTGCGAAAAGTGGTTTTTCAACACTAACACAAGTGCGAAAAGTGGTTTTTCAAAACTAACACAAGTGCGAAAAGTGGTTTTGCCACACTAATACAAGTGCAAAAGTGGTTTCCTGCACCAACACAAGTGCGAAAAGTGGTTTTTCAACACTAACACAAGTGCGAAAAGTGGTTTTTCAACACTAACACAAGTGTGAAAAGTGGTTTTTCAACACTATCACAAGTGCAAAAAGTGTTTTTTCCACACTAATACAAGTGCAAAAGTGGTTTCCTGCACCAACACAAGTGCGAAAAGTGGTTTTTCAACACTAACACAAGTGCGAAAAGTGGTTTATCAACACTAACCCAAGTGCGAAAAGTGGTTTTTCCACACTAATACAAGTGCAAAAGTGGTTTCCTACACCAACACAAGTGCGAAAAGTGGTTTTTCAACACTAACACAAGTGCCAAAATTGGTTTTTCAACACTAACACAAGTGCCAAAAGTGGTTTTTCAACACTAACACAAGTGCGAAAAGTGGTTTTTCAACACTATCACAAGTGCAAAAAGTGTTTTTTCCACACTAATACAAGTGCAAAAGTGGTTTCCTGCACCAACACAAGTGCGAAAAGTGGTTTTTCAACAATAACACTAGTGCGAAAAGTGGTTTTTCAACACTAACACAAGTGCGAAAAGTGGTTTTTCAACACTATCACAAGTGCAAAAAGTGTTTTTTCCACACTAATACAAGTGCAAAAGTGGTTTCCTGCACCAACACAAGTGCGAAAAGTGGTTTTTCAACACTAACACAAGTGCGAAAAGTGGTTTTTCAAAACTAACACAAGTGCGAAAAGTGGTTTTGCCACACTAATACAAGTGCAAAAGTGGTTTCCTGCACCAACACAAGTGCGAAAAGTGGTTTTTCAACACTAACACAAGTGCGAAAAGTGGTTTTTCAACACTATCACAAGTGCAAAAAGTGTTTTTTCCACACTAATACAAGTGCAAAAGTGGTTTCCTGCACCAACACAAGTGCGAAAAGTGGTTTTTCAACACTAACACAAGTGCGAAAAGTGGTTTTTCAACACTATCACAAGTGCAAAAAGTGTTTTTTCCACACTAATACAAGTGCAAAAGTGGTTTCCTGCACCAACACAAGTGCGAAAAGTGGTTTTTCAACAATAACACAAGTGCGAAAAGTGTTTTTTCCACACTAATACAAGTGCAAAAGTGGTTTCCTGCACCAACACAAGTGCGAAAAGTGGTTTTTCAACACTAACACAAGTGCGAAAAGTGGTTTTTCAACACTAACACAAGTGCGAAAAGTGGTTTTTCAACACTATCACAAGTGCAAAAAGTGTTTTTTCCACACTAATACAAGTGCAAAAGTGGTTTCCTTCACCAACACAAGGGCGAAAAGTGGTTTTTCAACACTAACACAAGTGCGAAAAGTGGTTTTTCAACACTAACACAAGTGCGAAAAGTGGTTTTTCAACACTACCACAAGTGCAAAAAGTGTTTTTGCCACACTAATACAAGTGCAAAAGTGGTTTCCTGCACCAACACAAGTGCGAAAAGTGGTTTTTCAACACTAACACAAGTGCGAAAAGTGGTTTTTCAACACTAACACAAGTGCGAAAAGTGGTTTTTCCACACTAATACACGTGCAAAAGTGGTTTCCTGCACCAACACAAGTGCGAAAAGTGGTTTTTCAAAACTAACACAAGTGCGAAAAGTTGTTTTTCAACACTAACACAAGTGCGAAAAGTGGTTTTTCAACACTATCTCAAGTGCAAAAAGTGTTTTTTCCACATTAATACAAGTGCAAAAGTGGTTTCCTGCACCAACACAAGTGCAAAAAGTGGTTTTTCAACACTAACACAAGTGCGAAAAGTGGTTTTTCAACACTAGCACAAGTGCGAAAAGTGGTTTTTCAACACTATCACAAGTGCAAAAAGTGTTTTTTCCACACTAATACAAGTGCAAAAGTGGTTTCCTGCACCAACACAAGTGCAAAAAGTGGTTTTTCAACACTAACACAAGTGCGAAAAGTGGCTTTTCAACACTATCACAAGTGCAAAAAGTGTTTTTTCCACACTAATACAAGTGCAAAAGTGGTTTCCTGCACCAACACAAGTGCGAAAAGTGGTTTTTCATCACTAACACAAGTGCGAAAAGTGGTTTTTCAACACTAACACAAGTGTGAAAAGTGTTTTTTCCACACTAATACAAGTGCAAAAGTGGTTTCCTGCACCAACACAAGTGCGAAAAGTGGTTTTTCAACACTAACACAAGTGCGAAAAGTGGTTTTTCAACACTAACACAAGTGTGAAAAGTGGTTTTTCAACACTATCACAAGTGCAAAAAGTGTTTTTTCCACACTAATACAAGTGCAAAAGTGGTTTCCTGCACCAACACAAGTGCGAAAAGTGGTTTTTCAACACTAACACAAGTGCGAAAAGTGGTTTTTCAACACTAACACAAGTGCGAAAAGTGGTTTTTCAACACTATAACAAGTGCAAAAAGTGTTTTTTCCACACTAATACAAGTGCAAAAGTGGTTTCCTGCACCAACACAAGTGCGAAAAGTGGTTTTTCAACACTAACACAAGTGCGAAAAGTGGTTTTTCAACACTATCACAAGTGCAAAAAGTGTTTTTTCCACACTAATACAAGTGCAAAAGTGGTTTCCTGCACCAACACAAGTGCAAAAAGTGGTTTTTCAACACTAACACAAGTGCGAAAAGTGGCTTTTCAACACTATCACAAGTGCAAAAAGTGTTTTTTCCACACTAATACAAGTGCAAAAGTGGTTTCCTGCACCAACACAAGTGCGAAAAGTGGTTTTTCATCACTAACACAAGTGCGAAAAGTGGTTTTTCAACACTAACACAAGTGTGAAAAGTGTTTTTTCCACACTAATACAAGTGCAAAAGTGGTTTCCTGCACCAACACAAGTGCGAAAAGTGGTTTTTCAACACTAACACAAGTGCGAAAAGTGGTTTTTCAACACTAACACAAGTGTGAAAAGTGGTTTTTCAACACTATCACAAGTGCAAAAAGTGTTTTTTCCACACTAATACAAGTGCAAAAGTGGTTTCCTGCACCAACACAAGTGCGAAAAGTGGTTTTTCAACACTAACACAAGTGCGAAAAGTGGTTTTTCAACACTAACACAAGTGCGAAAAGTGGTTTTTCAACACTATCACAAGTGCAAAAAGTGTTTTTTCCACACTAATACAAGTGCAAAAGTGGTTTCCTGCACCAACACAAGTGCGAAAAGTGGTTTTTCAACACTAACACAAGTGCGAAAAGTGGTTTTTCAACAATAACACAAGTGCGAAAAGTGGTTCTTCCACACTAATACAAGTGCAAAAGTGGTTTCCTGCACCAACACAAGTGCGAAAAGTGGTTTTTCAACACTAACACAAGTGCCAAAAGTGGTTTTTCAACACTAACACAAGTGCGAAAAGTGGTTTTTCAACACTAACACAAGTGCGAAAAGTGGTTTTTCAACACTATCACAAGTGCAAAAAGTGTTTTTTCCACACTAATACAAGTGCAAAAGTGGTTTCCTGCACCAACACAAGTGCGAAAAGTGGTTTTTCAACAATAACACTAGTGCGAAAAGTGGTTTTTCAACACTAACACAAGTGTGAAAAGTGGTTTTTCAACACTATCACAAGTGCAAAAAGTGTTTTTTCCACACTAATACAAGTGCAAAAGTGGTTTCCTGCACCAACACAAGTGCGAAAAGTGGTTTTTCAACACTAACACAAGTGCGAAAAGTGGTTTTTCAAAACTAACACAAGTGCGAAAAGTGGTTTTTCCACACTAATACAAGGGCAAAAGTGGTTTCCTGCACCAACACAAGTGCGAAAATTGGTTTTTCAACACTAACACAAGTGCGAAAAGTGGTTTTTCAACACTATCACAAGTGCAAAAAGTGTTTTTTCCACACTAATACAAGTGCAAAAGTGGTTTCCTGCACCAACACAAGTGCGAAAAGTGGTTTTTCAACACTAACACAAGTGCGAAAAGTGGTTTTTCAACACTATCACAAGTGCAAAAAGTGTTTTGTCCACACTAATACAAGTGCAAAAGTGGTTTCCTGCACCAACACAATTGCGAAAAGTGGTTTTTCAACACTAACACAAGTGCGAAAAGTGGTTTTTCAACACTAACGCAAGTGCGAAAAGTGGTTTTTCAACACTAACACAAGTGCGAAAAGTGTTTTTTCCACACTAATACAAGTGCAAAAGTGGTTTCCTGCACCAACACAAGTGCGAAAAGTGGTTTTTCAACACTAACACAAGTGCGAAAAGTGGTTTTTCAACACTAACACAAGTGCGAAAAGTGGTTTTTCAACACTATCACAAGTGCAAAAAGTGTTTTTTTCCACACTAATACAAGTGCAAAAGTGGTTTCCTGCACCAACACAAGTGCAAAAAGTGGTTTTTCAACACTAACACAAGTGCGAAAAGTGGTTTTTCAACACTACCACAAGTGCAAAAAGTGTTTCTGCCACACTAATACAAGTGCAAAAGTGGTTTCCTGCACCAACACAAGTGCGAAAAGTGGTTTTTCAACACTAACACAAGTGCGAAAAGTGGTTTTTCAACACTAACACAAGTGCAAAAAGTGGTTTTTCCACACTAATACACGTGCAAAAGTGGTTTCCTGCACCAACACAAGTGCGAAAAGTGGTTTTTCAACACTAACACAAGTGCGAAAAGTGGTTTTTCAACACTATCACAAGTGTAAAAAGTGTTTTTTCCACACTAATACAAGTGCAAAAGTGGTTTCCTGCACCAACACAAGTGCGAAAAGTGGTTTTTCAACACTAACACAAGTGCGAAAAGTGGTTTTTCAACACTATCACAAGTGCAAAAAGTGTTTTTTCCACACTAATACAAGTGCAAATGTGGTTTCCTGCACCAACACAATTGCGAAAAGTGGTTTTTAAACACTAACACAAGTGCGAAAAGTGGTTTTTCAACACTAACGCAAGTGCGAAAAGTGGTTTTTCAACACTAACACAAGTGCGAAAAGTGTTTTTTCCACACTAATACAAGTGCAAAAGTGGTTTTCTGCACCAACACAAGTGCGAAAAGTGGTTTTTCAACACTAACACAAGTGCGAAAAGTGGTTTTTCAACACTAACACAAGTGCGAAAAGTGGTTTTTCAACACTATCACAAGTGCAAAAAGTGTTTTTTCCACACTAATACAAGTGCAAAAGTGGTTTCCTGCACCAACACAAGTGCGAAAAGTGGTTTTTCAACACTAACACAAGTGCGAAAAGTGGTTTTTCAACACTAACACAAGTGCGAAAAGTGGTTTTTCAACACTACCACAAGTGCAAAAAGTGTTTTTGCCACACTAATACAAGTGCAAAAGTGGTTTCCTGCACCAACACAAGTGCGAAAAGTGGTTTTTCAACACTAACACAAGTGCGAAAAGTGGTTTTTCAACACTAACGCAAGTGCAAAAAGTGGTTTTTCCACAATAATACACGTGCAAAAGTGGTTTCCTGCACCAACACAAGTGCGAAAAGTGGTTTTTCAAAACTAACACAAGTGCGAAAAGTTGTTTTTCAACACTAACACAAGTGCGAAAAGTGGTTTTTCAACACTATCACAAGTGCAAAAAGTGTTTTTTCCACACTAATACAAGTGCAAAAGTGGTTTCCTGCACCAAAACAAGTGCAAAAAGTGGTTTTTCAACACTAACACAAGTGCGAAAAGTGGTTTTTCAACACTATCACAAGTGCAAAAAGTGTTTTTTCCACACTAATACAAGTGCAAAAGTGGTTTCCTGCACCAACACAAGTGCGAAAAGTGGTTTTTCAACACTAACACAAGTGTGAAAAGTGGTTTTTCAACACTAACACAAGTGTGAAAAGCGTTTTTTCCACACTAATACAAGTGCAAAAGTGGTTTCCTGCACCAACACAAGTGCGAAAAGTGGTTTTTCAACACTAACACAAGTGCGAAAAGTTGTTTTTCAACACTAACACAAGTGTGAAAAGTGGTTTTTCAACCCTATCACAAGTGCAAAAAGTGTTTTTTCCACACTAATACAAGTGCAAAAGTGGTTTCCTGCACCACACAAGTGCGAAAAGTGGTTTTTCAACACTAACACAAGTGCGAAAAGTGGTTTTTCAACACTAACCCAAGTGCGAAAAGTGGTTTTTCCACACTAATACAAGTGCAAAAGTGGTTTCCTACACCAACACAAGTGCGAAAAGTGGTTTTTCAACACTAACACAAGTGCCAAAATTGGTTTTTCAACACTAACACAAGTGCCAAAAGTGGTTTTTCAACACTAACACAAGTGCGAAAAGTGGTTTTTCAACACTATCACAAGTGCAAAAAGTGTTTTTTCCACACTAATACAAGTGCAAAAGTGGTTTCCTGCACCAACACAAGTGCGAAAAGTGGTTTTTCAACAATAACACTAGTGCGAAAAGTGGTTTTTCAACACTAACACAAGTGCGAAAAGTGGTTTTTCAACACTATCACAAGTGCAAAAAGTGTTTTTTCCACACTAATACAAGTGCAAAAGTGGTTTCCTGCACCAACACAAGTGCGAAAAGTGGTTTTTCAACACTAACACAAGTGCGAAAAGTGGTTTTTCAAAACTAACACAAGTGCGAAAAGTGGTTTTGCCACACTAATACAAGTGCAAAAGTGGTTTCCTGCACCAACACAAGTGCGAAAAGTGGTTTTTCAACACTAACACAAGTGCGAAAAGTGGTTTTTCAACACTATCACAAGTGCAAAAAGTGTTTTTTCCACACTAATACAAGTGCAAAAGTGGTTTCCTGCACCAACACAAGTGCGAAAAGTGGTTTTTCAACACTAACACAAGTGCGAAAAGTGGTTTTTCAACACTATCACAAGTGCAAAAAGTGTTTTTTCCACACTAATACAAGTGCAAAAGTGGTTTCCTGCACCAACACAAGTGCGAAAAGTGGTTTTTCAACACTAACACAAGTGCGAAAAGTGTTTTTTCCACACTAATACAAGTGCAAAAGTGGTTTCCTGCACCAACACAAGTGCGAAAAGTGGTTTTTCAACACTAACACAAGTGCGAAAAGTGGTTTTTCAACACTAACACAAGTGCGAAAAGTGGTTTTTCAACACTATCACAAGTGCAAAAAGTGTTTTTTCCACACTAATACAAGTGCAAAAGTGGTTTCCTTCACCAACACAAGGGCGAAAAGTGGTTTTTCAACACTAACACAAGTGCGAAAAGTGGTTTTTCAACACTAACACAAGTGCGAAAAGTGGTTTTTCAACACTACCACAAGTGCAAAAAGTGTTTTTGCCACACTAATACAAGTGCAAAAGTGGTTTCCTGCACCAACACAAGTGCGAAAAGTGGTTTTTCAACACTAACACAAGTGCGAAAAGTGTTTTTTCAACACTAACACAAGTGCGAAAAGTGGTTTTTCCACACTAATACACGTGCAAAAGTGGTTTCCTGCACCAACACAAGTGCGAAAAGTGGTTTTTCAAAACTAACACAAGTGCGAAAAGTTGTTTTTCAACACTAACACAAGTGCGAAAAGTGGTTTTTCAACACTATCTCAAGTGCAAAAAGTGTTTTTTCCACACTAATACAAGTGCAAAAGTGGTTTCCTGCACCAACACAAGTGCAAAAAGTGGTTTTTCAACACTAACACAAGTGCGAAAAGTGGTTTTTCAACACTAGCACAAGTGCGAAAAGTGGTTTTTCAACACTATCACAAGTGCAAAAAGTGTTTTTTCCACACTAATACAAGTGCAAAAGTGGTTTCCTGCACCAACACAAGTGCAAAAAGTGGTTTTTCAACACTAACACAAGTGCGAAAAGTGGCTTTTCAACACTATCACAAGTGCAAAAAGTGTTTTTTCCACACTAATACAAGTGCAAAAGTGGTTTCCTGCACCAACACAAGTGCGAAAAGTGGTTTTTCATCACTAACACAAGTGCGAAAAGTGGTTTTTCAACACTAACACAAGTGTGAAAAGTGTTTTTTCCACACTAATACAAGTGCAAAAGTAGTTTCCTGCACCAACACAAGTGCGAAAAGTGGTTTTTCAACACTAACACAAGTGCGAAAAGTGGTTTTTCAACACTAACACAAGTGTGAAAAGTGGTTTTTCAACACTATCACAAGTGCAAAAAGTGTTTTTTCCACACTAATACAAGTGCAAAAGTGGTTTCCTGCACCAACACAAGTGCGAAAAGTGGTTTTTCAACACTAACACAAGTGCGAAAAGTGGTTTTTCAACACTAACACAAGTGCGAAAAGTGGTTTTTCAACACTATAACAAGTGCAAAAAGTGTTTTTTCCACACTAATACAAGTGCAAAAGTGGTTTCCTGCACCAACACAAGTGCGAAAAGTGGTTTTTCAACACTAACACAAGTGCGAAAAGTGGTTTTTCAACACTATCACAAGTGCAAAAAGTGTTTTTTCCACACTAATACAAGTGCAAAAGTGGTTTCCTGCACCAACACAAGTGCAAAAAGTGGTTTTTCAACACTAACACAAGTGCGAAAAGTGGCTTTTCAACACTATCACAAGTGCAAAAAGTGTTTTTTCCACACTAATACAAGTGCAAAAGTGGTTTCCTGCACCAACACAAGTGCGAAAAGTGGTTTTTCATCACTAACACAAGTGCGAAAAGTGGTTTTTCAACACTAACACAAGTGTGAAAAGTGTTTTTTCCACACTAATACAAGTGCAAAAGTGGTTTCCTGCACCAACACAAGTGCGAAAAGTGGTTTTTCAACACTAACACAAGTGCGAAAAGTGGTTTTTCAACACTACCACAAGTGTGAAAAGTGGTTTTTCAACACTATCACAAGTGCAAAAAGTGTTTTTTCCACACTAATACAAGTGCAAAAGTGGTTTCCTGCACCAACACAAGTGCGAAAAGTGGTTTTTCAACACTAACACAAGTGCGAAAAGTGGTTTTTCAAAACTAACACAAGTGCGAAAAGTGGTTTTGCCACACTAATACAAGTGCAAAAGTGGTTTCCTGCACCAACACAAGTGCGAAAAGTGGTTTTTCAACACTAACACAAGTGCGAAAAGTGGTTTTTCAACACTATCACAAGTGCAAAAAGTGTTTTTTCCACACTAATACAAGTGCAAAAGTGGTTTCCTGCACCAACACAAGTGCGAAAAGTGGTTTTTCAACACTAACACAAGTGCGAAAAGTGGTTTTTCAACACTATCACAAGTGCAAAAAGTGTTTTTTCCACACTAATACAAGTGCAAAAGTGGTTTCCTGCACCAACACAAGTGCGAAAAGTGGTTTTTCAACACTAACACAAGTGCGAAAAGTGTTTTTTCCACACTAATACAAGTGCAAAAGTGGTTTCCTGCACCAACACAAGTGCGAAAAGTGGTTTTTCAACACTAACACAAGTGCGAAAAGTGGTTTTTCAACACTAACACAAGTGCGAAAAGTGGTTTTTCAACACTATCACAAGTGCAAAAAGTGTTTTTTCCACACTAATACAAGTGCAAAAGTGGTTTCCTTCACCAACACAAGGGCGAAAAGTGGTTTTTCAACACTAACACAAGTGCGAAAAGTGGTTTTTCAACACTAACACAAGTGCGAAAAGTGGTTTTTCAACACTACCACAAGTGCAAAAAGTGTTTTTGCCACACTAATACAAGTGCAAAAGTGGTTTCCTGCACCAACACAAGTGCGAAAAGTGGTTTTTCAACACTAACACAAGTGCGAAAAGTGGTTTTTCAACACTAACACAAGTGCGAAAAGTGGTTTTTCCACACTAATACACGTGCAAAAGTGGTTTCCTGCACCAACACAAGTGCGAAAAGTGGTTTTTCAAAACTAACACAAGTGCGAAAAGTTGTTTTTCAACACTAACACAAGTGCGAAAAGTGGTTTTTCAACACTATCTCAAGTGCAAAAAGTGTTTTTTCCACACTAATACAAGTGCAAAAGTGGTTTCCTGCACCAACACAAGTGCAAAAAGTGGTTTTTCAACACTAACACAAGTGCGAAAAGTGGTTTTTCAACACTAGCACAAGTGCGAAAAGTGGTTTTTCAACACTATCACAAGTGCAAAAAGTGTTTTTTCCACACTAATACAAGTGCAAAAGTGGTTTCCTGCACCAACACAAGTGCAAAAAGTGGTTTTTCAACACTAACACAAGTGCGAAAAGTGGCTTTTCAACACTATCACAAGTGCAAAAAGTGTTTTTTCCACACTAATACAAGTGCAAAAGTGGTTTCCTGCACCAACACAAGTGCGAAAAGTGGTTTTTCATCACTAACACAAGTGCGAAAAGTGGTTTTTCAACACTAACACAAGTGTGAAAAGTGTTTTTTCCACACTAATACAAGTGCAAAAGTAGTTTCCTGCACCAACACAAGTGCGAAAAGTGGTTTTTCAACACTAACACAAGTGCGAAAAGTGGTTTTTCAACACTAACACAAGTGTGAAAAGTGGTTTTTCAACACTATCACAAGTGCAAAAAGTGTTTTTTCCACACTAATACAAGTGCAAAAGTGGTTTCCTGCACCAACACAAGTGCGAAAAGTGGTTTTTCAACACTAACACAAGTGCGAAAAGTGGTTTTTCAACACTAACACAAGTGCGAAAAGTGGTTTTTCAACACTATAACAAGTGCAAAAAGTGTTTTTTCCACACTAATACAAGTGCAAAAGTGGTTTCCTGCACCAACACAAGTGCGAAAAGTGGTTTTTCAACACTAACACAAGTGCGAAAAGTGGTTTTTCAACACTATCACAAGTGCAAAAAGTGTTTTTTCCACACTAATACAAGTGCAAAAGTGGTTTCCTGCACCAACACAAGTGCAAAAAGTGGTTTTTCAACACTAACACAAGTGCGAAAAGTGGCTTTTCAACACTATCACAAGTGCAAAAAGTGTTTTTTCCACACTAATACAAGTGCAAAAGTGGTTTCCTGCACCAACACAAGTGCGAAAAGTGGTTTTTCATCACTAACACAAGTGCGAAAAGTGGTTTTTCAACACTAACACAAGTGTGAAAAGTGTTTTTTCCACACTAATACAAGTGCAAAAGTGGTTTCCTGCACCAACACAAGTGCGAAAAGTGGTTTTTCAACACTAACACAAGTGCGAAAAGTGGTTTTTCAACACTACCACAAGTGTGAAAAGTGGTTTTTCAACACTATCACAAGTGCAAAAAGTGTTTTTTCCACACTAATACAAGTGCAAAAGTGGTTTCCTGCACCAACACAAGTGCGAAAAGTGGTTTTTCAACACTAACACAAGTGCGAAAAGTGGTTTTTCAACACTAACACAAGTGCGAAAAGTGGTTTTTCAACACTATCACAAGTGCAAAAAGTGTTTTTTCCACACTAATACAAGTGCAAAAGTGGTTTCCTGCACCAACACAAGAGCGAAAAGTGGTTTTTCAACACTAACACAAGTGCGAAAAGTGGTTTTTCAACAATAACACAAGTGCGAAAAGTGGTTCTTCCACACTAATACAAGTGCAAAAGTGGTTTCCTGCACCAACACAAGTGCGAAAAGTGGTTTTTCAACACTAACACAAGTGCCAAAAGTGGTTTTTCAACACTAACACAAGTGCGAAAAGTGGTTTTTCAACACTAACACAAGTGCGAAAAGTGGTTTTTCAACACTATCACAAGTGCAAAAAGTGTTTTTTCCACACTAATACAAGTGCAAAAGTGGTTTCCTGCACCAACACAAGTGCGAAAAGTGGTTTTTCAACAATAACACTAGTGCGAAAAGTGGTTTTTCAACACTAACACAAGTGCGAAAAGTGGTTTTTCAACACTATCACAAGTGCAAAAAGTGTTTTTTCCACACTAATACAAGTGCAAAAGTGGTTTCCTGCACCAACACAAGTGCGAAAAGTGGTTTTTCAACACTAACACAAGTGCGAAAAGTGGTTTTTCAAAACTAACACAAGTGCGAAAAGTGGTTTTGCCACACTAATACAAGTGCAAAAGTGGTTTCCTGCACCAACACAAGTGCGAAAAGTGGTTTTTCAACACTAACACAAGTGCGAAAAGTGGTTTTTCAGCACTATCACAAGTGCAAAAAGTGTTTTTTCCACACTAATACAAGTGCAAAAGTGGTTTCCTGCACCAACACAAGTGCGAAAAGTGGTTTTTCAACACTAACACAAGTGCGAAAAGTGGTTTTTCAACACTATCACAAGTGCAAAAAGTGTTTTTTCCACACTAATACAAGTGCAAAAGTGGTTTCCTGCACCAACACAAGTGCGAAAAGTGGTTTTTCAACACTAACACAAGTGCGAAAAGTGTTTTTTCCACACTAATACAAGTGCAAAAGTGGTTTCCTGCACCAACACAAGTGCGAAAAGTGGTTTTTCAACACTAACACAAGTGCGAAAAGTGGTTTTTCAACACTAACACAAGTGCGAAAAGTGGTTTTTCAACACTATCACAAGTGCAAAAAGTGTTTTTTCCACACTAATACAAGTGCAAAAGTGGTTTCCTTCACCAACACAAGGGCGAAAAGTGGTTTTTCAACACTAACACAAGTGCGAAAAGTGGTTTTTCAACACTAACACAAGTGCGAAAAGTGGTTTTTCAACACTACCACAAGTGCAAAAAGTGTTTTTGCCACACTAATACAAGTGCAAAAGTGGTTTCCTGCACCAACACAAGTGCGAAAAGTGGTTTTTCAACACTAACACAAGTGCGAAAAGTGGTTTTTCAACACTAACACACGTGCGAAAAGTGGTTTTTCCACACTAATACACGTGCAAAAGTGGTTTCCTGCACCAACACAAGTGCGAAAAGTGGTTTTTCAAAACTAACACAAGTGCGAAAAGTTGTTTTTCAACACTAACACAAGCGCGAAAAGTGGTTTTTCAACACTATCTGAAGTGCAAAAAGTGTTTTTTCCACACTAATACAAGTGCAAAAGTGGTTTCCTGCACCAACACAAGTGCAAAAAGTGGTTTTTCAACCAAGTGCGAAAAGTGGTTTTTCAACACTAGCACAAGTGCGAAAAGTGGTTTTTCAACACTAGCACAAGTGCGAAAAGTGGTTTTTCAACACTATCACAAGTGCAAAAAGTGTTTTTTCCACACTAATACAAGTGCAAAAGTGGTTTCCTGCACCAACACAAGTGCAAAAAGTGGTTTTTCAACACTAACACAAGTGCGAAAAGTGGCTTTTCAACACTATCACAAGTGCAAAAAGTGTTTTTTCCACACTAATACAAGTGCAAAAGTGGTTTCCTGCACCAACACAAGTGCGAAAAGTGGTTTTTCATCACTAACACAAGTGCGAAAAGTGGTTTTTCAACACTAACACAAGTGTGAAAAGTGTTTTTTCCACACTAATACAAGTGCAAAAGTGGTTTCCTGCACCAACACAAGTGCGAAAAGTGGTTTTTCAACACTAACACAAGTGCGAAAAGTGGTTTTTCAACACTAACACAAGTGTGAAAAGTGGTTTTTCAACACTATCACAAGTGCAAAAAGTGTTTTTTCCACACTAATACAAGTGCAAAAGTGGTTTCCTGCACCAACACAAGTGCGAAAAGTGGTTTTTCAACACTAACACAAGTGCGAAAAGTGGTTTTTCAACACTAACACAAGTGCGAAAAGTGGTTTTTCAACACTATAACAAGTGCAAAAAGTGTTTTTTCCACACTAATACAAGTGCAAAAGTGGTTTCCTGCACCAACACAAGTGCGAAAAGTGGTTTTTCAACACTATCACAAGTGCAAAAAGTGTTTTTTCCACACAAATACAAGTGCAAAAGTGGTTTCCTGCACCAACACAAGTGCAAAAAGTGGTTTTTCAACACTAACACAAGTGCGAAAAGTGGCTTTTCAACACTATCACAAGTGCAAAAAGTGTTTTTTCCACACTAATACAAGTGCAAAAGTGGTTTCCTGCACCAACACAAGTGCGAAAAGTGGTTTTTCATCACTAACACAAGTGCGAAAAGTGGTTTTTCAACACTAACACAAGTGTGAAAAGTGTTTTTTCCACACTAATACAAGTGCAAAAGTGGTTTCCTGCACCAACACAAGTGCGAAAAGTGGTTTTTCAACACTAACACAAGTGCGAAAAGTGGTTTTTCAACACTAACACAAGTGTGAAAAGTGGTTTTTCAACACTATCACAAGTGCAAAAAGTGTTTTTTCCACACTAATACAAGTGCAAAAGTGGTTTCCTGCACCAACACAAGTGCGAAAAGTGGTTTTTCAACACTAACACAAGTGCGAAAAGTGGTTTTTCAACACTAACACAAGTGCGAAAAGTGGTTTTTCAACACTATCACAAGTGCAAAAAGTGTTTTTTCCACACTAATACAAGTGCAAAAGTGGTTTCCTGCACCAACACAAGAGCGAAAAGTGGTTTTTCAACACTAACACAAGTGCGAAAAGTGGTTTTTCAACAATAACACAAGTGCGAAAAGTGGTTCTTCCACACTAATACAAGTGCAAAAGTGGTTTCCTGCACCAACACAAGTGCGAAAAGTGGTTTTTCAACACTAACACAAGTGCCAAAAGTGGTTTTTCAACACTAACACAAGTGCGAAAAGTGGTTTTTCAACACTAACACAAGTGCGAAAAGTGGTTTTTCAACACTATCACAAGTGCAAAAAGTGTTTTTTCCACACTAATACAAGTGCAAAAGTGGTTTCCTGCACCAACACAAGTGCGAAAAGTGGTTTTTCAACAATAACACTAGTGCGAAAAGTGGTTTTTCAACACTAACACAAGTGTGAAAAGTGGTTTTTCAACACTATCACAAGTGCAAAAAGTGTTTTTTCCACACTAATACAAGTGCAAAAGTGGTTTCCTGCACCAACACAAGTGCGAAAAGTGGTTTTTCAACACTAACACAAGTGCGAAAAGTGGTTTTTCAAAACTAACACAAGTGCGAAAAGTGGTTTTTCCACACTAATACAAGGGCAAAAGTGGTTTTCTGCACCAACACAAGTGCGAAAATTGGTTTTTCAACACTAACACAAGTGCGAAAAGTGGTTTTTCAACACTATCACAAGTGCAAAAAGTGTTTTTTCCACACTAATACAAGTGCAAAAGTGGTTTCCTGCACCAACACAAGTGCGAAAAGTGGTTTTTCAACACTAACACAAGTGCGAAAAGTGGTTTTTCAACACTATCACAAGTGCAAAAAGTGTTTTTTCCACACTAATACAAGTGCAAAAGTGGTTTCCTGCACCAACACAATTGCGAAAAGTGGTTTTTCAACACTAACACAAGTGCGAAAAGTGGTTTTTCAACACTAACGCAAGTGCGAAAAGTGGTTTTTCAACACTAACACAAGTGCGAAAAGTGTTTTTTCCACACTAATACAAGTGCAAAAGTGGTTTCCTGCACCAACACAAGTGCGAAAAGTGGTTTTTCAACACTAACACAAGTGCGAAAAGTGGTTTTTCAACACTAACACAAGTGCGAAAAGTGGTTTTTCAACACTATCACAAGTGCAAAAAGTGTTTTTTTCCACACTAATACAAGTGCAAAAGTGGTTTCCTGCACCAACACAAGTGCGAAAAGTGGTTTTTCAACACTAACACAAGTGCGAAAAGTGGTTTTTCAACACTACCACAAGTGCAAAAAGTGTTTCTGCCACACTAATACAAGTGCAAAAGTGGTTTCCTGCACCAACACAAGTGCGAAAAGTGGTTTTTCAACACTAACACAAGTGCGAAAAGTGGTTTTTCAACACTAACACAAGTGCAAAAAGTGGTTTTTCCACACTAATACACGTGCAAAAGTGGTTTCCTGCACCAACACAAGTGCGAAAAGTGGTTTTTCAACACTATCACAAGTGTAAAAAGTGTTTTTTCCACACTAATACAAGTGCAAAAGTGGTTTCCTGCACCAACACAAGTGCGAAAAGTGGTTTTTCAACACTAACACAAGTGCGAAAAGTGGTTTTTCAACACTATCACAAGTGCAAAAAGTGTTTTTTCCACACTAATACAAGTGCAAATGTGGTTTCCTGCACCAACACAATTGCGAAAAGTGGTTTTTCAACACTAACACAAGTGCGAAAAGTGGTTTTTCAACACTAACGCAAGTGCGAAAAGTGGTTTTTCAACACTAACACAAGTGCGAAAAGTGTTTTTTCCACACTAATACAAGTGCAAAAGTGGTTTTCTGCACCAACACAAGTGCGAAAAGTGGTTTTTCAACACTAACACAAGTGCGAAAAGTGGTTTTTCAACACTAACACAAGTGCGAAAAGTGGTTTTTCAACACTATCACAAGTGCAAAAAGTGTTTTTTCCACACTAATACAAGTGCAAAAGTGGTTTCCTGCACCAACACAAGTGCGAAAAGTGGTTTTTCAACACTAACACAAGTGCGAAAAGTGGTTTTTCAACACTAACACAAGTGCGAAAAGTGGTTTTTCAACACTACCACAAGTGCAAAAAGTGTTTTTGCCACACTAATACAAGTGCAAAAGTGGTTTCCTGCACCAACACAAGTGCGAAAAGTGGTTTTTCAACACTAACACAAGTGCGAAAAGTGGTTTTTCAACACTAACGCAAGTGCAAAAAGTGGTTTTTCCACAATAATACACGTGCAAAAGTGGTTTCCTGCACCAACACAAGTGCGAAAAGTGGTTTTTCAAAACTAACACAAGTGCGAAAAGTTGTTTTTCAACACTAACACAAGTGCGAAAAGTGGTTTTTCAACACTAACACAAGTGCGAAAAGTGGTTTTTCCACAATAATACACGTGCAAAAGTGGTTTCCTGCACCAACACAAGTGCGAAAAGTGGTTTTTCAAAACTAACACAAGTGCGAAAAGTTGTTTTTCAACACTAACACAAGTGCGAAAAGTGGTTTTTCAACACTATAACAAGTGCAAAAAGTGTTTTTTCCACACTAATACAAGTGCAAAAGTGGTTTCCTGCACCAACACAAGTGCGAAAAGTGGTTTTTCAACACTATCACAAGTGCAAAAAGTGTTTTTTCCACACTAATACAAGTGCAAAAGTGGTTTCCTGCACCAACACAAGTGCAAAAAGTGGTTTTTCAACACTAACACAAGTGCGAAAAGTGGCTTTTCAAAACTATCACAAGTGCAAAAAGTGTTTTTTCCACACTAATGCAAGTGCAAAAGTGGTTTCCTGCACCAACACAAGTGCGAAAAGTGGTTTTTCATCACTAACACAAGTGCGAAAAGTGGTTTTTCAACACTAACACAAGTGTGAAAAGTGTTTTTTCCACACTAATACAAGTGCAAAAGTGGTTTCCTGCACCAACACAAGTGCGAAAAGTGGTTTTTCAACACTAACACAAGTGCGAAAAGTGGTTTTTCAACACTAACACAAGTGTGAAAAGTGGTTTTTCAACACTACCACAAGTGCAAAAAGTGTTTTTTCCACACTAATACAAGTGCAAAAGTGGTTTCCTGCACCAACACAAGTGCGAAAAGTGGTTTTTCATCACTAACACAAGTGCGAAAAGTGGTTTTTCAACACTAACACAAGTGTGAAAAGTGTTTTTTCCACACTAATACAAGTGCAAAAGTGGTTTCCTGCACCAACACAAGTGCGAAAAGTGGTTTTTCAACACTAACACAAGTGCGAAAAGTGGTTTTTCAACACTAACACAAGTGTGAAAAGTGGTTTTTCAACACTATCACAAGTGCAAAAAGTGTTTTTTCCACACTAATACAAGTGCAAAAGTGGTTTCCTGCACCAACACAAGTGCGAAAAGTGGTTTTTCAACACTAACACAAGTGCGAAAAGTGGTTTTTCAACACTAACACAAGTGCGAAAAGTGGTTTTTCAACACTATCACAAGTGCAAAAAGTGTTTTTTCCACACTAATACAAGTGCAAAAGTGGTTTCCTGCACCAACACAAGAGCGAAAAGTGGTTTTTCAACACTAACACAAGTGCGAAAAGTGGTTTTTCAACAATAACACAAGTGCGAAAAGTGGTTCTTCCACACTAATACAAGTGCAAAAGTGGTTTCCTGCACCAACACAAGTGCGAAAAGTGGTTTTTCAACACTAACACAAGTGCCAAAAGTGGTTTTTCAACACTAACACAAGTGCGAAAAGTGGTTTTTCAACACTAACACAAGTGCGAAAAGTGGTTTTTCAACACTATCACAAGTGCAAAAAGTGTTTTTTCCACACTAATACAAGTGCAAAAGTGGTTTCCTGCACCAACACAAGTGCGAAAAGTGGTTTTTCAACAATAACACTAGTGCGAAAAGTGGTTTTTCAACACTAACACAAGTGTGAAAAGTGGTTTTTCAACACTATCACAAGTGCAAAAAGTGTTTTTTCCACACTAATACAAGTGCAAAAGTGGTTTCCTGCACCAACACAAGTGCGAAAAGTGGTTTTTCAACACTAACACAAGTGCGAAAAGTGGTTTTTCAAAACTAACACAAGTGCGAAAAGTGGTTTTTCCACACTAATACAAGGGCAAAAGTGGTTTCCTGCACCAACACAAGTGCGAAAATTGGTTTTTCAACACTAACACAAGTGCGAAAAGTGGTTTTTCAACACTATCACAAGTGCAAAAAGTGTTTTTTCCACACTAATACAAGTGCAAAAGTGGTTTCCTGCACCAACACAAGTGCGAAAAGTGGTTTTTCAACACTAACACAAGTGCGAAAAGTGGTTTTTCAACACTATCACAAGTGCAAAAAGTGTTTTTTCCACACTAATACAAGTGCAAAAGTGGTTTCCTGCACCAACACAATTGCGAAAAGTGGTTTTTCAACACTAACACAAGTGCGAAAAGTGGTTTTTCAACACTAACGCAAGTGCGAAAAGTGGTTTTTCAACACTAACACAAGTGCGAAAAGTGTTTTTTCCACACTAATACAAGTGCAAAAGTGGTTTCCTGCACCAACACAAGTGCGAAAAGTGGTTTTTCAACACTAACACAAGTGCGAAAAGTGGTTTTTCAACACTAACACAAGTGCGAAAAGTGGTTTTTCAACACTATCACAAGTGCAAAAAGTGTTTTTTTCCACACTAATACAAGTGCAAAAGTGGTTTCCTGCACCAACACAAGTGCGAAAAGTGGTTTTTCAACACTAACACAAGTGCGAAAAGTGGTTTTTCAACACTACCACAAGTGCAAAAAGTGTTTCTGCCACACTAATACAAGTGCAAAAGTGGTTTCCTGCACCAACACAAGTGCGAAAAGTGGTTTTTCAACACTAACACAAGTGCGAAAAGTGGTTTTTCAACACTAACACAAGTGCAAAAAGTGGTTTTTCCACACTAATACACGTGCAAAAGTGGTTTCCTGCACCAACACAAGTGCGAAAAGTGGTTTTTCAACACTATCACAAGTGTAAAAAGTGTTTTTTCCACACTAATACAAGTGCAAAAGTGGTTTCCTGCACCAACACAAGTGCGAAAAGTGGTTTTTCAACACTAACACAAGTGCGAAAAGTGGTTTTTCAACACTATCACAAGTGCAAAAAGTGTTTTTTCCACACTAATACAAGTGCAAATGTGGTTTCCTGCACCAACACAATTGCGAAAAGTGGTTTTTCAACACTAACACAAGTGCGAAAAGTGGTTTTTCAACACTAACGCAAGTGCGAAAAGTGGTTTTTCAACACTAACACAAGTGCGAAAAGTGTTTTTTCCACACTAATACAAGTGCAAAAGTGGTTTTCTGCACCAACACAAGTGCGAAAAGTGGTTTTTCAACACTAACACAAGTGCGAAAAGTGGTTTTTCAACACTAACACAAGTGCGAAAAGTGGTTTTTCAACACTATCACAAGTGCAAAAAGTGTTTTTTCCACACTAATACAAGTGCAAAAGTGGTTTCCTGCACCAACACAAGTGCGAAAAGTGGTTTTTCAACACTAACACAAGTGCGAAAAGTGGTTTTTCAACACTAACACAAGTGCGAAAAGTGGTTTTTCAACACTACCACAAGTGCAAAAAGTGTTTTTGCCACACTAATACAAGTGCAAAAGTGGTTTCCTGCACCAACACAAGTGCGAAAAGTGGTTTTTCAACACTAACACAAGTGCGAAAAGTGGTTTTTCAACACTAACGCAAGTGCAAAAAGTGGTTTTTCCACAATAATACACGTGCAAAAGTGGTTTCCTGCACCAACACAAGTGCGAAAAGTGGTTTTTCAAAACTAACACAAGTGCGAAAAGTTGTTTTTCAACACTAACACAAGTGCGAAAAGTGGTTTTTCAACACTAACACAAGTGCGAAAAGTGGTTTTTCCACAATAATACACGTGCAAAAGTGGTTTCCTGCACCAACACAAGTGCGAAAAGTGGTTTTTCAAAACTAACACAAGTGCGAAAAGTTGTTTTTCAACACTAACACAAGTGCGAAAAGTGGTTTTTCAACACTATAACAAGTGCAAAAAGTGTTTTTTCCACACTAATACAAGTGCAAAAGTGGTTTCCTGCACCAACACAAGTGCGAAAAGTGGTTTTTCAACACTATCACAAGTGCAAAAAGTGTTTTTTCCACACTAATACAAGTGCAAAAGTGGTTTCCTGCACCAACACAAGTGCAAAAAGTGGTTTTTCAACACTAACACAAGTGCGAAAAGTGGCTTTTCAAAACTATCACAAGTGCAAAAAGTGTTTTTTCCACACTAATGCAAGTGCAAAAGTGGTTTCCTGCACCAACACAAGTGCGAAAAGTGGTTTTTCATCACTAACACAAGTGCGAAAAGTGGTTTTTCAACACTAACACAAGTGTGAAAAGTGTTTTTTCCACACTAATACAAGTGCAAAAGTGGTTTCCTGCACCAACACAAGTGCGAAAAGTGGTTTTTCAACACTAACACAAGTGCGAAAAGTGGTTTTTCAACACTAACACAAGTGTGAAAAGTGGTTTTTCAACACTACCACAAGTGCAAAAAGTGTTTTTTCCACACTAATACAAGTGCAAAAGTGGTTTCCTGCACCAACACAAGTGCGAAAAGTGGTTTTCAACACTAACACAAGTGCGAAAAGTGGTTTTTCAACACTAACACAAGTGCGAAAAGTGGTTTTTCAACACTATCACAAGTGCAAAAAGTATTTTTTCCACACTAATACAAGTGCAAAAGTGGTTTCCTGCACCAACACAAGAGCGAAAAGTGGTTTTTCAACACTAACACAAGTGAGAAAAGTGGTTTTTCAACAATAACACAAGTGCGAAAAGTGGTTCTTCCACACTAATACAAGTGCAAAAGTGGTTTCCTGCACCAACACAAGTGCGAAAAGTGGTTTTTCAACACTAACACAAGTGCCAAAAGTGGTTTTTCAACACGAACACAAGTGCGAAAAGTGGTTTTTCAACACTAACACAAGTGCGAAAAGTGGTTTTTCAACACTATCACAAGTGCAAAAAGTGTTTTTTCCACACTAATACAAGTGCAAAAGTGGTTTCCTGCACCAACACAAGTGCGAAAAGTGGTTTTTCAACAATAACACTAGTGCGAAAAGTGGTTTTTCAACACTAACACAAGTGTGAAAAGTGGTTTTTCAATACTATCACAAGTGCAAAAAGTGTTTTTTCCACACTAATACAAGTGCAAAAGTGGTTTCCTGCACCAACACAAGTGCGAAAAGTGGTTTTTCAACACTAACACATGTGCGAAAAGTGGTTTTTCAAAACTAACACAAGTGCGAAAATGGTTTTTCCACACTAATACAAGGGCAAAAGTGGTTTCCTGCACAAACACAAGTGCGAAAAGTGGTTTTTCAACACTAACACAAGTGCGAAAAGTGGTTTTTCAACACTATCACAAGTGCAAAAAGTGTTTTTTCCACACTAATACAAGTGCAAAAGTGGTTTCCTGCACCAACACAAGTGCGAAAAGTGGTTTTTCAACACTAACACAAGTGCGAAAAGTGGTTTTTCAACACTATCACAAGTGCAAAAAGTGTTTTTTCCACACTAATACAAGTGCAAAAGTGGTTTCCTGCACCAACACAATTGCGAAAAGTGGTTTTTCAACACTAACACAAGTGCGAAAAGTGGTTTTTCAACACTAACGCAAGTGCGAAAAGTGGTTTTTCAACACTAACACAAGTGCGAAAAGTGTTTTTTCCACACTAATACAAGTGCAAAAGTGGTTTCCTGCACCAACACAAGTGCGAAAAGTGGTTTTTCAACACTAACACAAGTGCGAAAAGTGGTTTTTCAACACTATCACAAGTGCAAAAAGTGTTTTTTCCACACTAATACAAGTGCAAAAGTGGTTTCCTGCACCAACACAAGTGCGAAAAGTGGTTTTCCAACACTAACACAAGTGCGAAAAGTGGTTTTTCAACACTAACACAAGTGCGAAAAGTGGTTTTTCAACACTATCACAAGTGCAAAAAGTGTTTTTGCCACACTAATACAAGTGCAAAAGTGGTTTCCTGCACCAACACAAGTGCGAAAAGTGGTTTTTCAACACTAACACAAGTGCGAAAAGTGGTTTTTCAACACTAACACAAGTGCGAAAAGTGGTTTTTCCACACTAATACACATGCAAAAGTGGTTTCCTGCACCAACACAAGTGCAAAAAGTGGTTTTTCAACACTAACACAAGTGCGAAAAGTGGTTTTTCAACACTATCTCAAGTGCAAAAAGTGTTTTTTCCACACTAATACAAGTGCGAAAAGTGGTTTTTCCACACTAATACAAGTGCAAAAGTGGTTTCCTGCACCAACACAAGTGCGAAAAGTGGTTTTTCAACACTAACACAAGTGCGAAAAGTGGTTTTTCAACACTACCACAAGTGCAAAAAGTGTTTTTGCCACACTAATACAAGTGCAAAAGTGGTTTCCTGCACCAACACAAGTGCGAAAAGTGGTTTTTCAACACTAACACAAGTGCGAAAAGTGGTTTTTCAACACTAACACAAGTGCAAAAAGTGGTTTTTCCACACTAATACACGTGCAAAAGTGGTTTCCTGCACCAACACAAGTGCGAAAAGTGGTTTTTCAACACTAACACAAGTGCGAAAAGTGGTTTTTCAACACTATCACAAGTGCAAAAAGTGTTTTTTCCACACTAATACAAGTGCAAAAGTGGTTTCCTGCACCAACACAAGTGCGAAAAGTGGTTTTTCAACACTAACACAAGTGCGAAAAGTGGTTTTTCAACACTATCACAAGTGCAAAAAGTGTTTTTTCCACACTAATACAAGTGCAAATGTGGTTTCCTGCACCAACACAATTGCGAAAAGTGGTTTTTCAACACTAACACAAGTGCGAAAAGTGGTTTTTCAACACTAATGCAAGTGCGAAAAGTGGTTTTTCAACACTAACACAAGTGCGAAAAGTGTTTTTTCCACACTAATACAAGTGCAAAAGTGGTTTCCTGCACCAACACAAGTGCGAAAAGTGGTTTTTCAACACTAACACAAGTGCGAAAAGTGGTTTTTCAACACTAACACAAGTGCGAAAAGTGGTTTTTCAACACTATCACAAGTGCAAAAAGTGTTTTTTCCACACTAATACAAGTGCAAAAGTGGTTTCCTGCACCAACACAAGTGCGAAAAGTGGTTTTTCAACACTAACACAAGTGCGAAAAGTGGTTTTTCAACACTAACACAAGTGCGAAAAGTGGTTTTTCAACATTACCACAAGTGCAAAAAGTGTTTTTGCCACACTAATACAAGTGCAAAAGTGGTTTCCTGCACCAACACAAGTGAGAAAAGTGGTTTTTCAACACTAACACAAGTGCGAAAAGTGGTTTTTCAACACTAACACAAGTGCAAAAAGTGGTTTTTCCACACTAATACACGTGCAAAAGTGGTTTCCTGCACCAACACAAGTGCGAAAAGTGGTTTTTCAAAACTAACACAAGTGCGAAAAGTTGTTTTTCAACACTAACACAAGTGCGAAAAGTGGTTTTTCAACACTATCTCAAGTGCAAAAAGTGTTTTTTCCACACTAATACAAGTGCAAAAGTGGTTTCCTGCACCAACACAAGTGCGAAAAGTGGTTTTTCAACACTAACACAAGTGCAAAAAGTGGTTTTTCAACACTAACACATGTGCGAAAAGTGGTTTTTCCACACTAATACAAGTGCAAAAGTGGTTTCCTGCACCAACACAAGTGCGAAAAGTGGTTTTTCAACACTAACACAAGTGCGAAAAGTGGTTTTTCAACACTATTAGAAGTGCAAAAAGTGTTTTTTCCACACTAATACAAGTGCAAAACTGGTTTCCTGCACCAACACAAGTGCGAAATGTGGTTTTCAACACTAACACAAGTGCGAAAAGTGGTTTTTCAACACTAACACAAGTGCGAAAAGTGTTTTTTCCACACTAATACAAGTGCAAAAGTGGTTTCCTGCACCATCACAAGTGCGAAAAGTGGTTTTTCAACACTAACACAAGTGCGAAAAGTGGTTTTTCAACACTATCACAAGTGCAAAAAGTGTTTTTTCCACACTAATACAAGTGCAAAAGTGGTTTCCTGCACCAACACAAGTGCGAAAAGTAGTTTTTCAACACTAACACAAGTGCGAAAAGTGGTTTTTCAACACTAACACAAGTGCGAAAAGTGGTTTTTCAACACTATCACAAGTGCAAAAAGTGTTTTTTCCACACTAATACAAGTGCAAAAGTGGTTTCCTGCACCAACACAAGAGCGAAAAGTGGTTTTTCAACACTAACACAAGTGCGAAAAGTGTTTTTTCAACAATAACACAAGTGCAAAAAGTGGTTCTTCCACACTAATACATGTGCAAAAGTGGTTTCCTGCACCAACACAAGTGCGAAAAGTGGTTTTTCAACACTAACACAAGTGCCAAAAGTGGTTTTTCAACACTAACACAAGTGCGAAAAGTGGTTTTTCAACACTAACACAAGTGCGAAAAGTGGTTTTTTCAACACTATCACAAGTGCAAAAAGTGTTTTTTCCACACTAATACAAGTGCAAAAGTGGTTTCCTGCACCAACACAAGTGCGAAAAGTGGTTTTTCAACACTTACACAAGTGCGAAAAGTGGTTTTTCAACACTAACACAAGTGTGAAAAGTGGTTTTTCAACACTATCACAAGTGCAAAAAGTGTTTTTCCCACACTAATACAAGTGCAAAAGTGGTTTCCTGCACCAACACAAGTGCGAAAAGTGGTTTTTCAACACAAACACAAGTGCGAAAAGTGGTTTTTCAACACTAACACAAGTGCGAAAAGTGGTTTTTCAACACTATCACAAGTGCAAAAAGTGTTTTTTCCACACTAATACAAGTGCAAAAGTGGTTTCCTGCACCAACACAAGAGCGAAAAGTGGTTTTTCAACACTAACACAAGTGCGAAAAGTGGTTTTTCAACAATAACACAAGTGCGAAAAGTGGTTCTTCCACACTAATACAAGTGCAAAAGTGGTTTCCTGCACCAACACAAGTGCGAAAAGTGGTTTTTCAACACTAACACAAGTGCCAAAAGTGGTTTTTAACACTAACACAAGTGCGAAAAGTGGTTTTTCAACACTAACACAAGTGCGAAAAGTGGTTTTTCAACACTATCACAAGTGCAAAAAGTGTTTTTTCCACACTAATACAAGTGCAAAAGTGGTTTCCTGCACCAACACAAGTGCGAAAAGTGGTTTTTCAACACTAACACATGTGCGAAAAGTGGTTTTTCAAAACTAACACAAGTGCGAAAATGGTTTTTCCACACTAATACAAGGGCAAAAGTGGTTTCCTGCACAAACACAAGTGCGAAAAGTGGTTTTTCAACACTAACACAAGTGCGAAAAGTGGTTTTTCAACACTATCACAAGTGCAAAAAGTGTTTTTTCCACACTAATACAAGTGCAAAAGTGGTTTCCTGCACCAACACAAGTGCGAAAAGTGGTTTTTCAACACTAACACAAGTGCGAAAAGTGGTTTTTCAACACTATCACAAGTGCAAAAAGTGTTTTTTCCACACTAATACAAGTGCAAAAGTGGTTTCCTGCACCAACACAATTGCGAAAAGTGGTTTTTCAACACTAACACAAGTGCGAAAAGTGGTTTTTCAACACTAACGCAAGTGCGAAAAGTGGTTTTTCAACACTAACACAAGTGCGAAAAGTGTTTTTTCCACACTAATACAAGTGCAAAAGTGGTTTCCTGCACCAACACAAGTGCGAAAAGTGGTTTTTCAACACTAACACAAGTGCGAAAAGTGGTTTTTCAACACTATCACAAGTGCAAAAAGTGTTTTTTCCACACTAATACAAGTGCAAAAGTGGTTTCCTGCACCAACACAAGTGCGAAAAGTGGTTTTCCAACACTAACACAAGTGCGAAAAGTGGTTTTTCAACACTAACACAAGTGCGAAAAGTGGTTTTTCAACACTATCACAAGTGCAAAAAGTGTTTTTGCCACACTAATACAAGTGCAAAAGTGGTTTCCTGCACCAACACAAGTGCGAAAAGTGGTTTTTCAACACTAACACAAGTGCGAAAAGTGGTTTTTCAACACTAACACAAGTGCGAAAAGTGGTTTTTCCACACTAATACACATGCAAAAGTGGTTTCCTGCACCAACACAAGTGCAAAAAGTGGTTTTTCAACACTAACACAAGTGCGAAAAGTGGTTTTTCAACACTATCTCAAGTGCAAAAAGTGTTTTTTCCACACTAATACAAGTGCGAAAAGTGGTTTTTCCACACTAATACAAGTGCAAAAGTGGTTTCCTGCACCAACACAAGTGCGAAAAGTGGTTTTTCAACACTAACACAAGTGCGAAAAGTGGTTTTTCAACACTACCACAAGTGCAAAAAGTGTTTTTGCCACACTAATACAAGTGCAAAAGTGGTTTCCTGCACCAACACAAGTGCGAAAAGTGGTTTTTCAACACTAACACAAGTGCGAAAAGTGGTTTTTCAACACTAACACAAGTGCAAAAAGTGGTTTTTCCACACTAATACACGTGCAAAAGTGGTTTCCTGCACCAACACAAGTGCGAAAAGTGGTTTTTCAACACTAACACAAGTGCGAAAAGTGGTTTTTCAACACTATCACAAGTGCAAAAAGTGTTTTTTCCACACTAATACAAGTGCAAAAGTGGTTTCCTGCACCAACACAAGTGCGAAAAGTGGTTTTTCAACACTAACACAAGTGCGAAAAGTGGTTTTTCAACACTATCACAAGTGCAAAAAGTGTTTTTTCCACACTAATACAAGTGCAAATGTGGTTTCCTGCACCAACACAATTGCGAAAAGTGGTTTTTCAACACTAACACAAGTGCGAAAAGTGGTTTTTCAACACTAATGCAAGTGCGAAAAGTGGTTTTTCAACACTAACACAAGTGCGAAAAGTGTTTTTTCCACACTAATACAAGTGCAAAAGTGGTTTCCTGCACCAACACAAGTGCGAAAAGTGGTTTTTCAACACTAACACAAGTGCGAAAAGTGGTTTTTCAACACTAACACAAGTGCGAAAAGTGGTTTTTCAACACTATCACAAGTGCAAAAAGTGTTTTTTCCACACTAATACAAGTGCAAAAGTGGTTTCCTGCACCAACACAAGTGCGAAAAGTGGTTTTTCAACACTAACACAAGTGCGAAAAGTGGTTTTTCAACACTAACACAAGTGCGAAAAGTGGTTTTTCAACATTACCACAAGTGCAAAAAGTGTTTTTGCCACACTAATACAAGTGCAAAAGTGGTTTCCTGCACCAACACAAGTGAGAAAAGTGGTTTTTCAACACTAACACAAGTGCGAAAAGTGGTTTTTCAACACTAACACAAGTGCAAAAAGTGGTTTTTCCACACTAATACACGTGCAAAAGTGGTTTCCTGCACCAACACAAGTGCGAAAAGTGGTTTTTCAAAACTAACACAAGTGCGAAAAGTTGTTTTTCAACACTAACACAAGTGCGAAAAGTGGTTTTTCAACACTATCTCAAGTGCAAAAAGTGTTTTTTCCACACTAATACAAGTGCAAAAGTGGTTTCCTGCACCAACACAAGTGCGAAAAGTGGTTTTTCAACACTAACACAAGTGCAAAAAGTGGTTTTTCAACACTAACACATGTGCGAAAAGTGGTTTTTCCACACTAATACAAGTGCAAAAGTGGTTTCCTGCACCAACACAAGTGCGAAAAGTGGTTTTTCAACACTAACACAAGTGCGAAAAGTGGTTTTTCAACACTATTAGAAGTGCAAAAAGTGTTTTTTCCACACTAATACAAGTGCAAAACTGGTTTCCTGCACCAACACAAGTGCGAAATGTGGTTTTCAACACTAACACAAGTGCGAAAAGTGGTTTTTCAACACTAACACAAGTGCGAAAAGTGTTTTTTCCACACTAATACAAGTGCAAAAGTGGTTTCCTGCACCATCACAAGTGCGAAAAGTGGTTTTTCAACACTAACACAAGTGCGAAAAGTGGTTTTTCAACACTATCACAAGTGCAAAAAGTGTTTTTTCCACACTAATACAAGTGCAAAAGTGGTTTCCTGCACCAACACAAGTGCGAAAAGTAGTTTTTCAACACTAACACAAGTGCGAAAAGTGGTTTTTCAACACTAACACAAGTGCGAAAAGTGGTTTTTCAACACTATCACAAGTGCAAAAAGTGTTTTTTCCACACTAATACAAGTGCAAAAGTGGTTTCCTGCACCAACACAAGAGCGAAAAGTGGTTTTTCAACACTAACACAAGTGCGAAAAGTGTTTTTTCAACAATAACACAAGTGCAAAAAGTGGTTCTTCCACACTAATACATGTGCAAAAGTGGTTTCCTGCACCAACACAAGTGCGAAAAGTGGTTTTTCAACACTAACACAAGTGCCAAAAGTGGTTTTTCAACACTAACACAAGTGCGAAAAGTGGTTTTTCAACACTAACACAAGTGCGAAAAGTGGTTTTTCAACACTATCACAAGTGCAAAAAGTGTTTTTTCCACACTAATACAAGTGCAAAAGTGGTTTCCTGCACCAACACAAGTGCGAAAAGTGGTTTTTCAACACTTACACAAGTGCGAAAAGTGGTTTTTCAACACTAACACAAGTGTGAAAAGTGGTTTTTCAACACTATCACAAGTGCAAAAAGTGTTTTTCCCACACTAATACAAGTGCAAAAGTGGTTTCCTGCACCAACACAAGTGCGAAAAGTGGTTTTTCAACACAAACACAAGTGCGAAAAGTGGTTTTTCAACACTAACACAAGTGCGAAAAGTGGTTTTTCAACACTATCACAAGTGCAAAAAGTGTTTTTTCCACACTAATACAAGTGCAAAAGTGGTTTCCTGCACCAACACAAGAGCGAAAAGTGGTTTTTCAACACTAACACAAGTGCGAAAAGTGGTTTTTCAACAATAACACAAGTGCGAAAAGTGGTTCTTCCACACTAATACAAGTGCAAAAGTGGTTTCCTGCACCAACACAAGTGCGAAAAGTGGTTTTTCAACACTAACACAAGTGCCAAAAGTGGTTTTTCAACACTAACACAAGTGCGAAAAGTGGTTTTTCAACACTAACACAAGTGCGAAAAGTGGTTTTTCAACACTATCACAAGTGCAAAAAGTGTTTTTTCCACACTAATACAAGTGCAAAAGTGGTTTCCTGCACCAACACAAGTGTGAAAAGTGGTTTTTCAACAATAACACTAGTGCGAAAAGTGGTTTTTCAACACTAACACAAGTGTGAAAAGTGGTTTTTCAACCATATCACAAGTGCAAAAAGTGTTTTTTCCACACTAATACAAGTGCAAAAGTGGTTTCCTGCACCAACACAAGTGCGAAAAGTGGTTTTTCAACACTAACACAAGTGCGAAAAGTGGTTTTTCAAAACTAACACAAGTGCGAAAAGTGGTTTTTCCACACTAATACAAGGGCAAAAGTGGTTTCCTGCACCAACACAAGTGCGAAAAGTGGTTTTTCAACACTAACACAAGTGCGAAAAGTGGTTTTTCAACACTATCACAAGTGCAAAAAGTGTTTTTTCCAAACTAATACAAGTGCAAAAGTGGTTTCCTGCACCAACACAAGTGCGAAAAGTGGTTTTTCAACACTAACACAAGTGCGAAAAGTGGTTTTTCAAAACTAACACAAGTGCGAAAAGTTGTTTTTCAACACTAACACAAGTGCGAAAAGTGGTTTTTCAACACTATAACAAGTGCAAAAAGTGTTTTTTCCACACTAATACAAGTGCAAAAGTGGTTTCCTGCACCAACACAAGTGCGAAAAGTGGTTTTTCAACACTATCACAAGTGCAAAAAGTGTTTTTTCCACACTAATACAAGTGCAAAAGTGGTTTCCTGCACCAACACAAGTGCAAAAAGTGGTTTTTCAACACTAACACAAGTGCGAAAAGTGGCTTTTCAAAACTATCACAAGTGCAAAAAGTGTTTTTTCCAACTAATGCAAGTGCAAAAGTGGTTTCCTGCACCAACACAAGTGCGAAAAGTGGTTTTTCATCACTAACACAAGTGCGAAAAGTGGTTTTTCAACACTAACACAAGTGTGAAAAGTGTTTTTTCCACACTAATACAAGTGCAAAAGTGGTTTCCTGCACCAACACAAGTGCGAAAAGTGGTTTTTCAACTCTAACACAAGTGCGAAAAGTGGTTTTTCAACACTAACATAAGTGTGAAAAGTGGTTTTTCAACACTACCACAAGTGCAAAAAGTGTTTTTTCCACACTAATACAAGTGCAAAAGTGGTTTCCTGCACCAACACAAGTGCGAAAAGTGGTTTTCAACACTAACACAAGTGCGAAAAGTGGTTTTTCAACACTAACACAAGTGCGAAAAGTGGTTTTTCAACACTATCACAAGTGCAAAAAGTATTTTTTCCACACTAATACAAGTGCAAAAGTGGTTTCCTGCACCAACACAAGAGCGAAAAGTGGTTTTTCAACACTAACACAAGTGAGAAAAGTGGTTTTTCAACAATAACACAAGTGCGAAAAGTGGTTCTTCCACACTAATACAAGTGCAAAAGTGGTTTCCTGCACCAACACAAGTGCGAAAAGTGGTTTTTCAACACCAACACAAGTGCCAAAAGTGGTTTTTCAACACGAACACAAGTGCGAAAAGTGGTTTTTCAACACTAACACAAGTGCGAAAAGTGGTTTTTCAACACTATCACAAGTGCAAAAAGTGTTTTTTCCACACTAATACAAGTGCAAAAGTGGTTTCCTGCACCAACACAAGTGCGAAAAGTGGTTTTTCAACAATAACACTAGTGCGAAAAGTGGTTTTTCAACACTAACACAAGTGTGAAAAGTGGTTTTTCAATACTATCACAAGTGCAAAAAGTGTTTTTTCCACACTAATACAAGTGCAAAAGTGGTTTCCTGCACCAACACAAGTGCGAAAAGTGGTTTTTCAACACTAACACATGTGGGAAAAGTGGTTTTTCAAAACTAACACAAGTGCGAAAAGTGGTTTTTCCACACTAATACAAGGGCAAAAGTGGTTTCCTGCACAAACACAAGTGCGAAAAGTGGTTTTTCAACACTAACACAAGTGCGAAAAGTGGTTTTTCAACACTATCACAAGTGCAAAAAGTGTTTTTTCCACACTAATACAAGTGCAAAAGTGGTTTCCTGCACCAACACAAGTGCGAAAAGTGGTTTTTCAACACTAACACAAGTGCGAAAAGTGGTTTTTCAACACTATCACAAGTGCAAAAAGTGTTTTTTCCACACTAATACAAGTGCAAAAGTGGTTTCCTGCACCAACACAATTGCGAAAAGTGGTTTTTCAACACTAACACAAGTGCGAAAAGTGGTTTTTCAACACTAACGCAAGTGCGAAAAGTGGTTTTTCAACACTAACACAAGTGCGAAAAGTGTTTTTTCCACACTAATACAAGTGCAAAAGTGGTTTCCTGCACCAACACAAGTGCGAAAAGTGGTTTTTCAACACTAACACAAGTGCGAAAAGTGGTTTTTCAACACTAACACAAGTGCGAAAAGTGGTTTTTCAACACTATCACAAGTGCAAAAAGTGTTTTTTCCACACTAATACAAGTGCAAAAGTGGTTTCCTGCACCAACACAAGTGCGAAAAGTGGTTTTCCAACACTAACACAAGTGCGAAAAGTGGTTTTTCAACACTAACACAAGTGCGAAAAGTGGTTTTTCAACACTATCACAAGTGCAAAAAGTGTTTTTGCCACACTAATACAAGTGCAAAAGTGGTTTCCTGCACCAACACAAGTGCGAAAAGTGGTTTTTCAACACTAACACAAGTGCGAAAAGTGGTTTTTCAACACTAACACAAGTGCGAAAAGTGGTTTTTCCACACTAATACACATGCAAAAGTGGTTTCCTGCACCAACACAAGTGCAAAAAGTGGTTTTTCAACACTAACACAAGTGCGAAAAGTGGTTTTTCAACACTATCTCAAGTGCAAAAAGTGTTTTTTCCACACTAATACAAGTGCGAAAAGTGGTTTTTCCACACTAATACAAGTGCAAAAGTGGTTTCCTGCACCAACACAAGTGCGAAAAGTGGTTTTTCAACACTAACACAAGTGCGAAAAGTGGTTTTTCAACACTACCACAAGTGCAAAAAGTGTTTTTGCCACACTAATACAAGTGCAAAAGTGGTTTCCTGCACCAACACAAGTGCGAAAAGTGGTTTTTCAACACTAACACAAGTGCGAAAAGTGGTTTTTCAACACTAACACAAGTGCAAAAAGTGGTTTTTCCACACTAATACACGTGCAAAAGTGGTTTCCTGCACCAACACAAGTGCGAAAAGTGGTTTTTCAACACTAACACAAGTGCGAAAAGTGGTTTTTCAACACTATCACAAGTGCAAAAAGTGTTTTTTCCACACTAATACAAGTGCAAAAGTGGTTTCCTGCACCAACACAAGTGCGAAAAGTGGTTTTTCAACACTAACACAAGTGCGAAAAGTGGTTTTTCAACACTATCACAAGTGCAAAAAGTGTTTTTTCCACACTAATACAAGTGCAAATGTGGTTTCCTGCACCAACACAATTGCGAAAAGTGGTTTTTCAACACTAACACAAGTGCGAAAAGCGGTTTTTCAACACTAATGCAAGTGCGAAAAGTGGTTTTTCAACACTAACACAAGTGCGAAAAGTGTTTTTTCCACACTAATACAAGTGCAAAAGTGGTTTCCTGCACCAACACAAGTGCGAAAAGTGGTTTTTCAACACTAACACAAGTGCGAAAAGTGGTTTTTCAACACTAACACAAGTGCGAAAAGTGGTTTTTCAACACTATCACAAGTGCAAAAAGTGTTTTTTCCACACTAATACAAGTGCAAAAGTGGTTTCCTGCACCAACACAAGTGCGAAAAGTGGTTTTTCAACACTAACACAAGTGCGAAAAGTGGTTTTTCAACACTAACACAAGTGCGAAAAGTGGTTTTTCAACACTACCACAAGTGCAAAAAGTGTTTTTGCCACACTAATACAAGTGCAAAAGTGGTTTCCTGCACCAACACAAGTGAGAAAAGTGGTTTTTCAACACTAACACAAGTGCGAAAAGTGGTTTTTCAACACTAACACAAGTGCAAAAAGTGGTTTTTCCACACTAATACACGTGCAAAAGTGGTTTCCTGCACCAACACAAGTGCGAAAAGTGGTTTTTCAAAACTAACACAAGTGCGAAAAGTTGTTTTTCAACAATAACACAAGTGCGAAAAGTGGTTTTTCAACACTATCTCAAGTGCAAAAAGTGTTTTTTCCACACTAATACAAGTGCAAAAGTGGTTTCCTGCACCAACACAAGTGCGAAAAGTGGTTTTTCAACACTAACACAAGTGCAAAAAGTGGTTTTTCAACACTAACACATGTGCGAAAAGTGGTTTTTCCACACTAATACAAGTGCAAAAGTGGTTTCCTGCACCAACACAAGTGCGAAAAGTGGTTTTTCAACACTAACACAAGTGCGAAAAGTGGTTTTTCAACACTATTAGAAGTGCAAAAAGTGTTTTTTCCACACTAATACAAGTGCAAAACTGGTTTCCTGCACCAACACAAGTGCGAAATGTGGTTTTCAACACTAACACAAGTGCGAAAAGTGGTTTTTCAACACTAACACAAGTGCGAAAAGTGTTTTTTCCACACTAATACAAGTGCAAAAGTGGTTTCCTGCACCATCACAAGTGCGAAAAGTGGTTTTTCAACACTAACACAAGTGCGAAAAGTGGTTTTTCAACACTATCACAAGTGCAAAAAGTGTTTTTTCCACACTAATACAAGTGCAAAAGTGGTTTCCTGCACCAACACAAGTGCGAAAAGTAGTTTTTCAACACTAACACAAGTGCGAAAAGTGGTTTTTCAACACTAACACAAGTGCGAAAAGTGGTTTTTCAACACTATCACAAGTGCAAAAAGTGTTTTTTCCACACTAATACAAGTGCAAAAGTGGTTTCCTGCACCAACACAAGAGCGAAAAGTGGTTTTTCAACACTAACACAAGTGCGAAAAGTGTTTTTTCAACAATAACACAAGTGCAAAAAGTGGTTCTTCCACACTAATACATGTGCAAAAGTGGTTTCCTGCACCAACACAAGTGCGAAAAGTGGTTTTTCAACACTAACACAAGTGCCAAAAGTGGTTTTTCAACACTAACACAAGTGCGAAAAGTGGTTTTTCAACACTAACACAAGTGCGAAAAGTGGTTTTTCAACACTATCACAAGTGCAAAAAGTGTTTTTTCCACACTAATACAAGTGCAAAAGTGGTTTCCTGCACCAACACAAGTGCGAAAAGTGGTTTTTCAACACTTACACAAGTGCGAAAAGTGGTTTTTCAACACTAACACAAGTGTGAAAAGTGGTTTTTCAACACTATCACAAGTGCAAAAAGTGTTTTTCCCACACTAATACAAGTGCAAAAGTGGTTTCCTGCACCAACACAAGTGCGAAAAGTGGTTTTTCAACACTAACACAAGTGCGAAAAGTGGTTTTTCAACACTAACACAAGTGCGAAAAGTGGTTTTTCAACACTATCACAAGTGCAAAAAGTGTTTTTTCCACACTAATACAAGTGCAAAAGTGGTTTCCTGCACCAACACAAGAGCGAAAAGTGGTTTTTCAACACTAACACAAGTGCGAAAAGTGGTTTTTCAACAATAACACAAGTGCGAAAAGTGGTTCTTCCACACTAATACAAGTGCAAAAGTGGTTTCCTGCACCAACACAAGTGCGAAAAGTGGTTTTTCAACACTAACACAAGTGCCAAAAGTGGTTTTTGAACACTAACACAAGTGCGAAAAGTGGTTTTTCAACACTAACACAAGTGCGAAAAGTGGTTTTTCAACACTATCACAAGTGCAAAAAGTGTTTTTTCCACACTAATACAAGTGCAAAAGTGGTTTCCTGCACCAACACAAGTGTGAAAAGTGGTTTTTCAACAATAACACTAGTGCGAAAAGTGGTTTTTCAACACTAACACAAGTGTGAAAAGTGGTTTTTCAACCATATCACAAGTGCAAAAAGTGTTTTTTCCACACTAATACAAGTGCAAAAGTGGTTTCCTGCACCAACACAAGTGCGAAAAGTGGTTTTTCAACACTAACACAAGTGCGAAAAGTGGTTTTTCAAAACTAACACAAGTGCGAAAAGTGGTTTTTCCACACTAATACAAGGGCAAAAGTGGTTTCCTGCACCAACACAAGTGCGAAAAGTGGTTTTTCAACACTAACACAAGTGCGAAAAGTGGTTTTTCAACACTATCACAAGTGCAAAAAGTGTTTTTTCCAAACTAATACAAGTGCAATAGTGGTTTCCTGCACCAACACAAGTGCGAAAAGTGGTTTTTCAACACTAACACAAGTGCAAAAAGTGGTTTTTCAACACTATCACAAGTGCAAAAAGTGTTTTTTCCACACTAATACAAGTGCAAAAGTGGTTTCCTGCACCAACACAATTGCGAAAAGTGGTTTTTCAACACCAACACAAGTGCGAAAAGTGGTTTTTCAACACTAACACAAGTGCGAAAAGTGGTTTTTCAACACTATCACAAGTGCAAAAAGTGTTTTTTCCACACTAATACAAGTGCAAAAGTGGTTTCCTGCACCAACACAATTGCGAAAAGTGGTTTTTCAACACTAACACAAGTGCGAAAAGTGGTTTTTCAACACTAACGCAAGTGCGAAAAGTGGTTTTTCAACACTAACACAAGTGCGAAAAGTGTTTTTTCCACACTAATACAAGTGCAAAAGTGGTTTCCTGCACCAACACAAGTGCGAAAAGTGGTTTTTCAACACTAACACAAGTGCGAAAAGTGGTTTTTCAACACTATCACAAGCGCAAAAAGTGTTTTTTCCACACTAATACAAGTGCAAAAGTGGTTTCCTGCACCAACACAAGTGCGAAAAGTGGTTTTTCAACACTAACACAAGTGCGAAAAGTGGTTTTTCAACACTACCACAAGTGCAAAAAGTGTTTTTGCCACACTAATACAAGTGCAAAAGTGGTTTCCTGCACCAACACAAGTGCGAAAAGTGGTTTTTCAACACTAACACAAGTGCGAAAAGTGGTTTTTCAACACTAACACAAGTGCAAAAAGTGGTTTTTCCACACTAATACACGTGCAAAAGTGGTTTCCTGCACCAACACAAGTGCGAAAAGTGGTTTTTCAACACTAACACAAGTGCGAAAAGTGGTTTTTCAACACTATCACAAGTGCAAAAAGTGTTTTTTCCACACTAATACAAGTGCAAAAGTGGTTTCCTGCACCAACACAAGTGCGAAAAGTGGTTTTTCAACACTAACACAAGTGCGAAAAGTGGTTTTTCAACACTATCACAAGTGCAAAAAGTGTTTTTTCCACACTAATACAAGTGCAAATGTGGTTTCCTGCACCAACACAATTGCGAAAAGTGGTTTTTCAACACTAACACAAGTGCGAAAAGTGGTTTTTCAACACTAACGCAAGTGCGAAAAGTGGTTTTTCAACACTAACACAAGTGCGAAAAGTGTTTTTTCCACACTAATACAAGTGCAAAAGTGGTTTCCTGCACCAACACAAGTGCGAAAAGTGGTTTTTCAACACTAACACAAGTGCGAAAAGTGGTTTTTCAACACTAACACAAGTGCGAAAAGTGGTTTTTCAACACTATCACAAGTGCAAAAAGTGTTTTTTCCACACTAATACAAGTGCAAAAGTGGTTTCCTGCACCAACACAAGTGCGAAAAGTGGTTTTTCAACACTAACACAAGTGCGAAAAGTGGTTTTTCAACACTAACACAAGTGCGAAAAGTGGTTTTTCAACACTACCACAAGTGCAAAAAGTGTTTTTGCCACACTAATACAAGTGCAAAAGTGGTTTCCTGCACCAACACAAGTGCGAAAAGTGGTTTTTCAACACTAACACAAGTGCGAAAAGTGGTTTTTCAACACTAACACAAGTGGAAAAAGTGGTTTTTCCACACTAATACACGTGCAAAAGTGGTTTCCTGCACCAACACAAGTGCGAAAAGTGGTTTTTCAAAACTAACACAAGTGCGAAAAGTTGTTTTTCAACACTAACACAAGTGCGAAAAGTGGTTTTTCAACACTATCTCAAGTGCAAAAAGTGTTTTTTCCACACTAATACAAGTGCAAAAGTGGTTTCCTGCACCAACACAAGTGCGAAAAGTGGTTTTTCAACACTAACACAAGTGCAAAAAGTGGTTTTTCAACACTAACACATGTGCGAAAAGTGGTTTTTCCACACTAATACAAGTGCAAAAGTGGTTTCCTGCACCAACACAAGTGCGAAAAGTGGTTTTTCAACACTAACACAAGTGCGAAAAGTGGTTTTTCAACACTATTAGAAGTGCAAAAAGTGTTTTTTCCACACTAATACAAGTGCAAAACTGGTTTCCTGCACCAACACAAGTGCGAAATGTGGTTTTCAACACTAACACAAGTGCGAAAAGTGGTTTTTCAACACTAACACAAGTGCGAAAAGTGTTTTTTCCACACTAATACAAGTGCAAAAGTGGTTTCCTGCACCATCACAAGTGCGAAAAGTGGTTTTTCAACACGAACACAAGTGCGAAAAGTGGTTTTTCAACACTATCACAAGTGCAAAAAGTGTTTTTCCACACTAATACAAGTGCAAAAGTGGTTTCCTGCACCAACACAAGTGCAAAAAGTAGTTTTTCAACACTAACACAAGTGCGAAAAGTGGTTTTTCAACACTAACACAAGTGCGAAAAGTGGTTTTTCAACACTATCACAAGTGCAAAAAGTGTTTTTTCCACACTAATACAAGTGCAAAAGTGGTTTCCTGCACCAACACAAGAGCGAAAAGTGGTTTTTCAACACTAACACAAGTGCGAAAAGTGTTTTTTCAACAATAACACAAGTGCAAAAAGTGGTTCTTCCACACTAATACATGTGCAAAAGTGGTTTCCTGCACCAACACAAGTGCGAAAAGTGGTTTTTCAACACTAACACAAGTGCCAAAAGTGGTTTTTCAACACTAACACAAGTGCGAAAAGTGGTTTTTCAACACTAACACAAGTGCGAAAAGTGGTTTTTCAACACTATCACAAGTGCAAAAAGTGTTTTTTCCACACTAATACAAGTGCAAAAGTGGTTTCCTGCACCAACACAAGTGCGAAAAGTGGTTTTTCAACACTTACACAAGTGCGAAAAGTGGTGTTTCAACACTAACACAAGTGTGAAAAGTGGTTTTTCAACACTATCACAAGTGCAAAAAGTGTTTTTCCCACACTAATACAAGTGCAAAAGTGGTTTCCTGCACCAACACAAGTGCGAAAAGTGGTTTTTCAACACTAACACAAGTGCGAAAAGTGGTTTTTCAACACTAACACAAGTGCGAAAAGTGGTTTTTCAACACTATCACAAGTGCAAAAAGTGTTTTTTCCACACTAATACAAGTGCAAAAGTGGTTTCCTGCACCAACACAAGAGCGAAAAGTGGTTTTTCAACACTAACACAAGTGCGAAAAGTGGTTTTTCAACAATAACACAAGTGCGAAAAGTGGTTCTTCCACACTAATACAAGTGCAAAAGTGGTTTCCTGCACCAACACAAGTGCGAAAAGTGGTTTTTCAACACTAACACAAGTGCCAAAAGTGGTTTTTCAACACTAACACAAGTGCGAAAAGTGGTTTTTCAACACTAACACAAGTGCGAAAAGTGGTTTTTCAACACTATCACAAGTGCAAAAAGTGTTTTTTCCACACTAATACAAGTGCAAAAGTGGTTTCCTGCACCAACACAAGTGTGAAAAGTGGTTTTTCAACAATAACACTAGTGCGAAAAGTGGTTTTTCAACACTAACACAAGTGTGAAAAGTGGTTTTTCAACCATATCACAAGTGCGAAAAGTGGTTTTTCAACACTAACACAAGTGCGAAAAGTGGTTTTTCAACACTATCACAAGTGCAAAAAGTGTTTTTTCCACACTAATACAAGTGCAAAAGTGGTTTCCTGCACCAACACAATTGCGAAAAGTGGTTTTTCAACACCAACACAAGTGCGAAAAGTGGTTTTTCAACACTAACACAAGTGCGAAAAGTGGTTTTTCAACACTATCACAAGTGCAAAAAGTGTTTTTTCCACACTAATACAAGTGCAAAAGTGGTTTCCTGCACCAACACAATTGCGAAAAGTGGTTTTTCAACACTAACACAAGTGCGAAAAGTGGTTTTTCAACACTAACGCAAGTGCGAAAAGTGGTTTTTCAACACTAACACAAGTGCGAAAAGTGTTTTTTCCACACTAATACAAGTGCAAAAGTGGTTTCCTGCACCAACACAAGTGCGAAAAGTGGTTTTTCAACACTAACACAAGTGCGAAAAGTGGTTTTTCAACACTATCACAAGCGCAAAAAGTGTTTTTTCCACACTAATACAAGTGCAAAAGTGGTTTCCTGCACCAACACAAGTGCGAAAAGTGGTTTTTCAACACTAACACAAGTGCGAAAAGTGGTTTTTCAACACTACCACAAGTGCAAAAAGTGTTTTTGCCACACTAATACAAGTGCAAAAGTGGTTTCCTGCACCAACACAAGTGCGAAAAGTGGTTTTTCAACACTAACACAAGTGCGAAAAGTGGTTTTTCAACACTAACACAAGTGCAAAAAGTGGTTTTTCCACACTAATACACGTGCAAAAGTGGTTTCCTGCACCAACACAAGTGCGAAAAGTGGTTTTTCAACACTAACACAAGTGCGAAAAGTGGTTTTTCAACACTATCACAAGTGCAAAAAGTGTTTTTTCCACACTAATACAAGTGCAAAAGTGGTTTCCTGCACCAACACAAGTGCGAAAAGTGGTTTTTCAACACTAACACAAGTGCGAAAAGTGGTTTTTCAACACTATCACAAGTGCAAAAAGTGTTTTTTCCACACTAATACAAGTGCAAATGTGGTTTCCTGCACCAACACAATTGCGAAAAGTGGTTTTTCAACACTAACACAAGTGCGAAAAGTGGTTTTTCAACACTAACGCAAGTGCGAAAAGTGGTTTTTCAACACTAACACAAGTGCGAAAAGTGTTTTTCCACACTAATACAAGTGCAAAAGTGGTTTCCTGCACCAACACAAGTGCGAAAAGTGGTTTTTCAACACTAACACAAGTGCGAAAAGTGGTTTTTCAACACTAACACAAGTGCGAAAAGTGGTTTTTCAACACTATCACAAGTGCAAAAAGTGTTTTTTCCACACTAATACAAGTGCAAAAGTGGTTTCCTGCACCAACACAAGTGCGAAAAGTGGTTTTTCAACACTAACACAAGTGCGAAAAGTGGTTTTTCAACACTAACACAAGTGCGAAAAGTGGTTTTTCAACACTACCACAAGTGCAAAAAGTGTTTTTGCCACACTAATACAAGTGCAAAAGTGGTTTCCTGCACCAACACAAGTGCGAAAAGTGGTTTTTCAACACTAACACAAGTGCGAAAAGTGGTTTATCAACACTAACACAAGTGGAAAAAGTGGTTTTTCCACACTAATACACGTGCAAAAGTGGTTTCCTGCACCAACACAAGTGCGAAAAGTGGTTTTTCAAAACTAACACAAGTGCGAAAAGTTGTTTTTCAACACTAACACAAATGCGAAAAGTGGTTTTTCAACACTATCTCAAGTGCAAAAAGTGTTTTTTCCACACTAATACAAGTGCAAAAGTGGTTTCCTGCACCAACACAAGTGCGAAAAGTGGTTTTTCAACACTAACACAAGTGCAAAAAGTGGTTTTTCAACACTAACACATGTGCGAAAAGTGGTTTTTCCACACTAATACAAGTGCAAAAGTGGTTTCCTGCACCAACACAAGTGCGAAAAGTGGTTTTTCAACACTAACACAAGTGCGAAAAGTGGTTTTTCAACACTATTAGAAGTGCAAAAAGTGTTTTTTCCACACTAATACAAGTGCAAAACTGGTTTCCTGCACCAACACAAGTGCGAAATGTGGTTTTCAACACTAACACAAGTGCGAAAAGTGGTTTTTCAACACTAACACAAGTGCGAAAAGTGTTTTTTCCACACTAATACAAGTGCAAAAGTGGTTTCCTGCACCATCACAAGTGCGAAAAGTGGTTTTTCAACACGAACACAAGTGCGAAAAGTGGTTTTTCAACACTATCACAAGTGCAAAAAGTGTTTTTCCACACTAATACAAGTGCAAAAGTGGTTTCCTGCACCAACACAAGTGCGAAAAGTGGTTTTTCAACACTAACACTAGTGCGAAAAGTGGTTTTTCAACACTAACACAAGTGCGAAAAGTTGTTTTTCAACAGTATCACAAGTTCAAAAAGTGTTTTTTCCACTCTAATACAAGTGCAAAAGTGGTTTCCTGCACCAACACAAGTGCGAAAAGTGGTTTTTCAACACTAACACAAGTGCGAAAGGTGGTTTTTCAACAATATCACAAGTGTAAAAAGTGTTTTTTCCACACTAATACAAGTGCAAAAGTGGTTTCCTGCACCAACACAAGTGCGAAAAGTGGTTTTTCAACACTATAACAAGTGCAAAAAGTGTTTTTTCCACACTAACACAAGTGCAAAAGTGGTTTCCTGCACCAACACAAGTGCGAAAAGTGGTTTTTCAACACTAACACAAGTGCGAAAAGTGGTTTTTCAACACTATCACAAGTGCAAAAAGTGTTTTTTCCACACTATCACAAGTGCAAAAAGGGTTTTTTCCACACTAATACAAGTGCAAAAGTGGTTTCCTGCACCAACACAAGTGCGAAAAGTGGTTTTTCAACACTAACACAAGTGCGAAAAGTGGTTTTTCAACACTAACACAAGTGCGAAAAGTGGTTTTTCAACACTATCACAAGTGCAAAAAGTGTTTTTGCCACACTAATACAAGTGCAAAAGTGGTTTCCTGCACCAACACACATGCGAAAAGTAGTTTTTCAACACTAACACAAGTGCGAAAAGTGGTTTTTCAACACTAACACAAGTGCGAAAAGTGGTTTTTCCACACTAATACACGTGCAAAAGTGGTTTCCTGCACCAACACAAGTGCGAAAAGTGGTTTTTCAAAACTAACACAAGTGCGAAAAGTTGTTTTTCAACACTAACACAAGTGCAAAAAGTGGTTTTTCAACACTATCTCAAGTGCAAAAAGTCTTTTTTCCACACTAATACAAGTGCAAAAGTGGTTTCCTGCACCAACACAAGTGCGAAAAGTGGTTTTTCAACACTAACACAAGTGCGAAAAGTGGTTTTTCAACACTAACACATGTGCGAAAAGTGGTTTTTCCACACTAATACAAGTGCAAAAGTGGTGTCCTGCACCAACACAAGTGCGAAAAGTGGTTTTTCAACACTAACACAAGTGCAAAAAGTGTTTTTTCCACACTAATACAAGTGCAAAAGTGGTTTCCTGCACCAACACAAGTGCGAAATGTGGTTTTCAACACTAACACAAGTGCGAAAAGTGGTTTTTCAACACTAACACAAGTGCGAAAAGTGTTTTTTCCACACTAATACAAGTGCAAACGTGGTTTCCTGCACCATCACAAGTGCGAAAAGTGGTTTTTCAACACTAACACAAGTGCGAAAAGTGTTTTTTCAACACTATCACAAGTGCAAAAAGTGTTTTTTCCACACTAATACAAGTGCAAAAGTGGTTTCCTGCACCAACACAAGTGCGAAAAGTGGTTTTTCAACACTAACACAAGTGCGAAAAGTGGTTTTTCAACACTATCACAAGTTCAAAAAGTGCTTTTTCCACTCTAATACAAGTGCAAAAGTGGTTTCATGCACCAACACAAGTGCGAAAAGTGGTTTTTCAACACTATCACAAGTGCAAAAAGTGTTTTTTCCACACTAATACAAGTGCAAAAGTGGTTTCCTGCACCAACACAAGTGCGAAAAGTGGTTTTTCAACACTAACACAAGTGCGAAAAGTGGCTTTTCAACACTATCACAAGTGCAAAAAGTCTTTTTTCCACACTAATACAAGTGCAAAAGTGGTTTCCTGCCCAAACACAAGTGCGAAAAGTGGTTTTTCAACACTAACACAAGTGCGAAAAGTGGTTTTTGAACACTAACAGAAGTGTGAAAAGTGGTTTTTCAACACTATCACAAGTGCAAAAAGTGTTTTTTCCACACTAATACAAGTGCAAAAGTGGTTTCCTGCACCAACATAAGTGCGAAAAGTGGTTTTTCAACACTAACACAAGTGCGAAAAGTGGTTTTTCAACACTAACACAAGTGCGAAAAGTGGTTTTTCCACACTAATACAAGTGCAAAAGTGGTTTCCTGCACCAACACAAGTGCGAAAAGTGGTTTTTCAACACTAACACAAGTGCGAAAAGTGGTTTTTCAACACTAACACAAGTGCGAAAAGTGGTTTTTCCACACTAATACAAGTGCAAAAGTGGTTTCCTGCACCAACACAAGTGCGAAAAGTGGTTTTTCAACACTAACACAAGTGCGAAAAGTGGTTTTTCAACACTAACATAAGTGCAAAAAGTGGTTTTTCCACACTAATACAAGTGCAAACGTGGTTTCCTGCACCAACACAAGTGCGAAAAGTGGTTTTTCAACACTAACACAAGTGCGAAAAGTGGTTTTTCAACACTATCACAAGTGCAAAAAGTGTTTTTTCCACACTAATACAAGTGCAAAAGTGGTTTCCTGCACCAACACAAGTGCGAAAAGTGGTTTTTCAACACTAACACAAGTGCGAAAAGTGGTTTTTCAACACTATCACAAGTGCAAAAAGTGTTTTTTCCACACTAATACAAGTGCAAAAGTGGTTTCCTGCACCAACACAAGTGCGAAAAGTGGTTTTTCAACACTAACACAAGTGCGAAAAGTGGTTTTTCCACACTAATACAAGTTCAAAAGTGGTTTCCTGCACCAACACAAGTGCAAAAAGTGTTTTTTCCACACTAATACAAGTGCAAAAGTGGTTTCCTGCACCAACACAAGTGCGAAAAGTGGTTTTTCAACACTAACACAAGTGCGAAAAGTGGTTTTTCAACACAATCACAAGTGCAAAAAGTGTTTTTTCCACACTAATACAAGTGCAAAAGTGGTTTCCTGCACCAACACAAGTGCGAAAAGTGGTTTTTCAACACTAACACAAGTGCGAAAAGTGGTTTTTCAACACTAACACATGTGCGAAAAGTGGTTTTTCAACACTAACACAAGTGCGAAAAGTGTTTTTTCCACACTAATACAAGTGCAAAAGTGGTTTCCTGCACCAACACAAGTGCGAAAAGTGGTTTTTCAACACTAACACAAGTGCGAAAAGTGGTTTTTCAACACTAACACGAGTGCGAAAAGTGGTTTTTCAACACTATCACAAGTGCAAAAAGTGTTTTTTTCCACACTAATACAAGTGCAAAAGTGGTTTCCTGCACCAACACAAGTGCGAAAAGTGGTTTTCCAACACTAACACAAGTGCGAAAAGTGGTTTTTCAACACTAACACAAGTGCGAAAAGTGGTTTTTCAACACTATCACAAGTGCAAAAAGTGTTTTTACCACACTAATACAAGTGCAAAAGTGGTTTCCTGCACCAACACAAGTGCGAAAAGTGGTTTTTCAACACTAACACAAGTTCGAAAAGTGGTTTTTCAACACTAACACAAGTGCGAAAAGTGGTTTTTCCACACTAATACACATGCAAAAGTGGTTTCCTGCACCAACACAAGTGCAAAAAGTGGTTTTTCAACACTAACACAAGTGCGAAAAGTGGTTTTTCAACACTATCTCAAGTGCAAAAAGTGTTTTTTCCACACTAATACAAGTGCAAGAGTGGTTTCCTGCACCAACACAAGTGCAAAAAGTGGTTTTTCAACACTAACACAAGTGCGAAAAGTGGTTTTTCAACACTAACACATGTGCGAAAAGTGGTTTTTCCACACTAACAAGTGCAAAAGTGGTTTCCTGCACCAACACAAGTGCGAAAAGTGGTTTTTCAACACTAACACAAGTGCGAAAAGTGGTTTTTCAACACTATCACAAGTGCAAAAAGTGTTTTTTCCCCACTAATACAAGTGCAAAAGTGGTTTCCTGCACCAACACAAGTGCGAAAAGTGGTTTTTCAACACTAACACAAGTGCGAAAAGTGGTTTTTCAACACTATCACAAGTGCAAAAAGTGTTTTTTCCACACTAATACAAGTGCAAAAGTGGTTTCCTGCACCAACACAAGTGCGAAAAGTGGTTTTTCAACACTAACACAAGTGCGAAAAGTGGTTTTTCAACACTATCACAAGTGCAAAAAGTGTTTTTTCCACACTAATACAAGTGCAAAAGTGGTTTCCTGCACCAACACAAGTGCGAAAAGTGGTTTTTCAACACTAACACAAGTGCGAAGTGTTTTTTCCACACTAATACAAGTGCAAAAGTGGTTTCCTGCACCAACACAAGTGCGAAAAGTGGTTTTTCAACACTAACACAAGTGCGAAAAGTGGTTTTTCAACACTAACACAAGTGCGAAAAGTGGTTTTTCAACACTATCACAAGTGCAAAAAGTGTTTTTTCCACACTAATACAAGTGCAAAAGTGGTTTCCTTCACCAACACAAGTGCGAAAAGTGGTTTTTCAACACTAACACAAGTGCGAAAAGTGGTTTTTCAACACTAACACAAGTGCGAAAAGTGGTTTTTCAACACTACCACAAGTGCAAAAAGTGTTTTTGCCACACTAATACAAGTGCAAAAGTGGTTTCCTGCACCAACACAAGTGCGAAAAGTGGTTTTTCAACACTAACACAAGTGCGAAAAGTGGTTTTTCAACACTAACACAAGTGCGAAAAGTGGTTTTTCCACACTAATACACGTGCAAAAGTGGTTTCCAGCACCAACACAAGTGCGAAAAGTGGTTTTTCAAAACTAACACAAGTGCGAAAAGTTGTTTTTCAACACTAACACAAGTGCGAAAAGTGGTTTTTCAACACTAACACGAGTGCGAAAAGTGGTTTTTCAACACTATCACAAGTGCAAAAAGTGTTTTTTCCACACTAATACAAGTGCAAAAGTGGTTTCCTGCACCAACACAAGTGCGAAAAGTGGTTTTCCAACACTAACACAAGTGTGAAAAGTGGTTTTTCAACACTAACACAAGTGCGAAAAGTGGTTTTTCAACACTATCAAAAGTGCAAAAAGTGTTTTTGCCACACTAATACAAGTGCAAAAGTGGTTTCCTGCACCAACACAAGTGCGAAAAGTGGTTTTTCAACACTAACACAAGTGCGAAAAGTGGTTTTTCAACACTATCTCAAGTGCAAAAAGTGTTTTTTCCACACTAATACAAGTGCAAGAGTGGTTTCCTGCACCAACACAAGTGCAAAAAGTGGTTTTTCAACACTAACACAAGTGCGAAAAGTGGTTTTTCAACACTATCTCAAGTGCAAAAAGTGTTTTTTCCACACTAATACAAGTGCAAAAGTGGTTTCCTGCCCAAACACAAGTGCGAAAAGTGGTTTTTCAACACTAACACAAGTGCGAAAAGTGGTTTTTGAACACTAACAGAAGTGTGAAAAGTGGTTTTTCAACACTATCACAAGTGCAAAAAGTGTTTTTTCCACACTAATACAAGTGCAAAAGTGGTTTCCTGCACCAACATAAGTGCGAAAAGTGGTTTTTCAACACTAACACAAGTGCGAAAAGTGGTTTTTCAACACTAACACAAGTGCGAAAAGTGGTTTTTCCACACTAATACAAGTGCAAAAGTGGTTTCCTGCACCAACACAAGTGCGAAAAGTGGTTTTTCAACACTAACACAAGTGCGAAAAGTGGTTTTTCAACACTAACACAAGTGCGAAAAGTGGTTTTTCCACACTAATACAAGTGCAAAAGTGGTTTCCTGCACCAACACAAGTGCGAAAAGTGGTTTTTCAACACTAACACAAGTGCGAAAAGTGGTTTTTCAACACTAACATAAGTGCAAAAAGTGGTTTTTCCACACTAATACAAGTGCAAACGTGGTTTCCTGCACCAACACAAGTGCGAAAAGTGGTTTTTCAACACTAACACAAGTGCGAAAAGTGGTTTTTCAACACTATCACAAGTGCAAAAAGTGTTTTTTCCACACTAATACAAGTGCAAAAGTGGTTTCCTGCACCAACACAAGTGCGAAAAGTGGTTTTTCAACACTAACACAAGTGCGAAAAGTGGTTTTTCAACACTATCACAAGTGCAAAAAGTGTTTTTTCCACACTAATACAAGTGCAAAAGTGGTTTCCTGCACCAACACAAGTGCGAAAAGTGGTTTTTCAACACTAACACAAGTGCGAAAAGTGGTTTTTCCACACTAATACAAGTTCAAAAGTGGTTTCCTGCACCAACACAAGTGCAAAAAGTGTTTTTTCCACACTAATACAAGTGCAAAAGTGGTTTCCTGCACCAACACAAGTGCGAAAAGTGGTTTTTCAACACTAACACAAGTGCGAAAAGTGGTTTTTCAACACAATCACAAGTGCAAAAAGTGTTTTTTCCACACTAATACAAGTGCAAAAGTGGTTTCCTGCACCAACACAAGTGCGAAAAGTGGTTTTTCAACACTAACACAAGTGCGAAAAGTGGTTTTTCAACACTAACACATGCGCGAAAAGTGGTTTTTCAACACTAACACAAGTGCGAAAAGTGTTTTTTCCACACTAATACAAGTGCAAAAGTGGTTTCCTGCACCAACACAAGTGCGAAAAGTGGTTTTTCAACACTAACACAAGTGCGAAAAGTGGTTTTTCAACACTAACACGAGTGCGAAAAGTGGTTTTTCAACACTATCACAAGTGCAAAAAGTGTTTTTTCCACACTAATACAAGTGCAAAAGTGGTTTCCTGCACCAACACAAGTGCGAAAAGTGGTTTTCCAACACTAACACAAGTGCGAAAAGTGGTTTTTCAACACTAACACAAGTGCGAAAAGTGGTTTTTCAACACTATCACAAGTGCAAAAAGTGTTTTTACCACACTAATACAAGTGCAAAAGTGGTTTCCTGCACCAACACAAGTGCGAAAAGTGGTTTTTCAACACTAACACAAGTTCGAAAAGTGGTTTTTCAACACTAACACAAGTGCGAAAAGTGGTTTTTCCACACTAATACACATGCAAAAGTGGTTTCCTGCACCAACACAAGTGCAAAAAGTGGTTTTTCAACACTAACACAAGTGCGAAAAGTGGTTTTTCAACACTATCTCAAGTGCAAAAAGTGTTTTTTCCACACTAATACAAGTGCAAGAGTGGTTTCCTGCACCAACACAAGTGCAAAAAGTGGTTTTTCAACACTAACACAAGTGCGAAAAGTGGTTTTTCAACACTAACACATGTGCGAAAAGTGGTTTTTCCACACTAACAAGTGCAAAAGTGGTTTCCTGCACCAACACAAGTGCGAAAAGTGGTTTTTCAACACTAACACAAGTGCGAAAAGTGGTTTTTCAACACTATCACAAGTGCAAAAAGTGTTTTTTCCCCACTAATACAAGTGCAAAAGTGGTTTCGTGCACCAACACAAGTGCGAAAAGTGGTTTTTCAACACTAACACAAGTGCGAAAAGTGGTTTTTCAACACTATCGCAAGTGCAAAAAGTGTTTTTTCCACACTAATACAAGTGCAAAAGTGGTTTCCTGCACCAACACAAGTGCGAAAAGTGGTTTTTCAACACTAACACAAGTGCGAAAAGTGGTTTTTCAACACTATCACAAGTGCAAAAAGTGTTTTTTCCACACTAATACAAGTGCAAAAGTGGTTTCCTGCACCAACACAAGTGCGAAAAGTGGTTTTTCAACACTAACACAAGTGCGAAAAGTGTTTTTTCCACACTAATACAAGTGCAAAAGTGGTTTCCTGCACCAACACAAGTGCGAAAAGTGGTTTTTCAACACTAACACAAGTGCGAAAAGTGGTTTTTCAACACTAACACAAGTGCGAAAAGTGGTTTTTCAACACTATCACAAGTGCAAAAAGTGTTTTTTCCACACTAATACAAGTGCAAAAGTGGTTTCCTTCACCAACACAAGTGCGAAAAGTGGTTTTTCAACACTAACACAAGTGCGAAAAGTGGTTTTTCAACACTAACACAAGTGCGAAAAGTGGTTTTTCAACACTACCACAAGTGCAAAAAGTGTTTTTGCCACACTAATACAAGTGCAAAAGTGGTTTCCTGCACCAACACAAGTGCGAAAAGTGGTTTTTCAACACTAACACAAGTGCGAAAAGTGGTTTTTCAACACTAACACAAGTGCGAAAAGTGGTTTTTCCACACTAATACACGTGCAAAAGTGGTTTCCAGCACCAACACAAGTGCGAAAAGTGGTTTTTCAAAACTAACACAAGTGCGAAAAGTTGTTTTTCAACACTAACACAAGTGCGAAAAGTGGTTTTTCAACACTAACACGAGTGCGAAAAGTGGTTTTTCAACACTATCACAAGTGCAAAAAGTGTTTTTTCCACACTAATACAAGTGCAAAAGTGGTTTCCTGCACCAACACAAGTGCGAAAAGTGGTTTTCCAACACTAACACAAGTGCGAAAAGTGGTTTTTCAACACTAACACAAGTGCGAAAAGTGGTTTTTCAACACTATCAAAAGTGCAAAAAGTGTTTTTGCCACACTAATACAAGTGCAAAAGTGGTTTCCTGCACCAACACAAGTGCGAAAAGTGGTTTTTCAACACTAACACAAGTGCGAAAAGTGGTTTTTCAACACTATCTCAAGTGCAAAAAGTGTTTTTTCCACACTAATACAAGTGCAAGAGTGGTTTCCTGCACCAACACAAGTGCAAAAAGTGGTTTTTCAACACTAACACAAGTGCGAAAAGTGGTTTTTCAACACTATCTCAAGTGCAAAAAGTGTTTTTTCCACACTAATACAAGTGCAAGAGTGGTTTCCTGCACCAACACAAGTGCAAAAAGTGGTTTTTCAACACTAACACAAGTGCGAAAAGTGGTTTTTCAACACTAACACATGTGCGAAAAGTGGTTTTTCCACACTAACAAGTGCAAAAGTGGTTTCCTGCACCAACACAAGTGCGAAAAGTGGTTTTTCAACACTAACACAAGTGCGAAAAGTGGTTTTTCAACACTATCACAAGTGCAAAAAGTGTTTTTTCCACACTAATACAAGTGCAAAAGTGGTTTCCTGCACCAACACAAGTGCGAAAAGTGGTTTTTCAACACTAACACAAGTGCGAAAAGTGGTTTTTCAACACTAACACAAGTGCGAAAAGTGGTTTATCAACACTATCACAAGTGCAAAAAGTGTTTTTTCCACACTAATACAAGTGCAAAAGTGGTTTCCTTCACCAACACAAGTGCGAAAAGTGGTTTTTCAACACTAACACAAGTGCGAAAAGTGGTTTTTCAACACTAACACAAGTGCGAAAAGTGGTTTTTCAACACTACCACAAGTGCAAAAAATGTTTTTGCCACACTAATACAAGTGCAAAAGTGGTTTCCTGCATCAACACAAGTGCGAAAAGTGGTTTTTCAACACTAACACAAGTGCGAAAAGTGGTTTTTCAACACTAACACAAGTGCGAAAAGTGGTTTTTCCACACTAATACACGTGCAAAAGTGGTTTCCTGCACCAACACAAGTGCGAAAAGTGGTTTTTCAAAACTAACACAAGTGCGAAAAGTTGTTTTTCAACACTAACAGAAGTGCGAAAAGTGGATTTTCAACACTATCTCAAGTGCAAAAAGTGTTTTTTCCACACTAATACAAGTGCAAAAGTGGTTTCCTGCACCAACACAATTGCAAAAAGTGGTTTTTTAACACTAACACAAGTGCGAAAAGTGGTTTTTCAACACTAGCACAAGTGCGAAAAGTGGTTTTTCAACACTATCACGAGTGCAAAAAGTGTTTTTTCCACACTAATACAAGTGCAAAAGTGGTTTCCTGCACCAACACAAGTGCGAAAAGTGGTTTTTCAACACTAACACAAGTGCGAAAATTGGTTTTTCAACACTAACACAAGTGCGAAAAGTGGTTTTTCAACACTATAACAAGTGCAAAAAGTGTTTTTTCCACACTAATACAAGTGCAAAAGTGGTTTCCTGCACCAACACAAGTGCGAAAAGTGGTTTTTCAACACTAACACAAGTGCGAAAAGTGGTTTTTCAACACTATCACAAGTGCAAAAAGTGTTTTTTCCACACTAATACAAGTGCAAAAGTGGTTTCCTGCACCAACACAAGTGCAAAAAGTGGTTTTTCAACACTAACACAAGTGCGAAAAGTGGCTTTTCAACACTATCACAAGTGCAAAAAGTGTTTTTTCCACACTAATACAAGTGCAAATGTGGTTTCCTGCACCAACACAATTGCGAAAAGTGGTTTTTCAACACTAACACAAGTGCGAAAAGTGGTTTTTCAACACTAACGCAAGTGCGAAAAGTGGTTTTTCAACACTAACACAAGTGCGAAAAGTGTTTTTTCCACACTAATACAAGTGCAAAAGTGGTTTTCTGCACCAACACAAGTGCGAAAAGTGGTTTTTCAACACTAACACAAGTGCGAAAAGTGGTTTTTCAACACTAACACAAGTGCGAAAAGTGGTTTTTCAACACTATCACAAGTGCAAAAAGTGTTTTTTCCACACTAATACAAGTGCAAAAGTGGTTTCCTGCACCAACACAAGTGCGAAAAGTGGTTTTTCAACACTAACACAAGTGCGAAAAGTGGTTTTTCAACACTAACACAAGTGCGAAAAGTGGTTTTTCAACACTACCACAAGTGCAAAAAGTGTTTTTGCCACACTAATACAAGTGCAAAAGTGGTTTCCTGCACCAACACAAGTGCGAAAAGTGGTTTTTCAACACTAACACAAGTGCAAAAAGTGGTTTTTCAACACTAACACAAGTGCAAAAAGTGGTTTTTCCACACTAATACACGTGCAAAAGTGGTTTCCTGCACCAACACAAGTGCGAAAAGTGGTTTTTCAAAACTAACACAAGTGCGAAAAGTTGTTTTTCAACACTAACACAAGTGCGAAAAGTGGTTTTTCAACACTAACACAAGTGCGAAAAGTGGTTTTTCCACACTAATACACGTGCAAAAGTGGTTTCCTGCACCAACACAAGTGCGAAAAGTGGTTTTTCAAAACTAACACAAGTGCGAAAAGTTGTTTTTCAACACTAACACAACTGCGAAAAGTGGTTTTTCAACACTATCTCAAGTGCAAAAAGTGTTTTTTCCACACTAATACAAGTGCAAAAGTGGTTTCCTGCACCAACACAAGTGCAAAAAGTGGTTTTTCAACACTAACACAAGTGCGAAAAGTGGTTTTTCAACACTAGCACAAGTGCGAAAAGTGGTTTTTCAACACTATCACAAGTGCAAAAAGTGTTTTTTCCACACTAATACAAGTGCAAAAGTGGTTTCCTGCACCAACACAAGTGCGAAAAGTGGTTTTTCAACACTAACACAAGTGCGAAAATTGGTTTTTCAACACTAACACAAGTGCGAAAAGTGGTTTTTCAACACTATAACAAGTGCAAAAAGTGTTTTTTCCACACTAATACAAGTGCAAAAGTGGTTTCCTGCACCAACACAAGTGCGAAAAGTGGTTTTTCAACACTATCACAAGTGCAAAAAGTGTTTTTTCCACACTAATACAAGTGCAAAAGTGGTTTCCTGCACCAACACAAGTGCAAAAAGTGGTTTTTCAACACTAACACAAGTGCGAAAAGTGGCTTTTCAACACTATCACAAGTGCAAAAAGTGTTTTTTCCACACTAATACAAGTGCAAAAGTGGTTTCCTGCACCAACACAAGTGCGAAAAGTGGTTTTTCAACACTAACACAAGTGCGAAAATTGGTTTTTCAACACTAACACAAGTGCGAAAAGTGGTTTTTCAACACTATAACAAGTGCAAAAAGTGTTTTTTCCACACTAATACAAGTGCAAAAGTGGTTTCCTGCACCAACACAAGTGCGAAAAGTGGTTTTTCAACACTATCACAAGTGCAAAAAGTGTTTTTTCCACACTAATACAAGTGCAAAAGTGGTTTCCTGCACCAACACAAGTGCAAAAAGTGGTTTTTCAACACTAACACAAGTGCGAAAAGTGGCTTTTCAACACTATCACAAGTGCAAAAAGTGTTTTTTCCACACTAATACAAGTGCAAAAGTGGTTTCCTGCACCAACACAAGTGCGAAAAGTGGTTTTTCATCACTAACACAAGTGCAAAAAGTGGTTTTTCAACACTAACACAAGTGTGAAAAGTGTTTTTTCCACACTAATACAAGTGCAAAAGTGGTTTCCTGCACCAACACAAGTGCGAAAAGTGGTTTTTCAACACTAACACAAGTGCGAAAAGTGGTTTTTCAACACTAACACAAGTGCGAAAAGTGGTTTTTCCACACTAATACACGTGCAAAAGTGGTTTCCAGCACCAACACAAGTGCGAAAAGTGGTTTTTCAAAACTAACACAAGTGCGAAAAGTTGTTTTTCAACACTAACACAAGTGCGAAAAGTGGTTTTTCAACACTATCACAAGTGCAAAAAGTGTTTTTTCCACACTAATACAAGTGCAAAAGTGGTTTCCTGCACCAACACAAGTGCGAAAAGTGGTTTTCCAACACTAACACAAGTGCGAAAAGTGGTTTTTCAACACTAACACAAGTGCGAAAAGTGGTTTTTCAACACTATCAAAAGTGCAAAAAGTGTTTTTGCCACACTAATACAAGTGCAAAAGTGGTTTCCTGCACCAACACAAGTGCGAAAAGTGGTTTTTCAACACTAACACAAGTGCGAAAAGTGGTTTTTCAACACTATCTCAAGTGCAAAAAGTGTTTTTTCCACACTAATACAAGTGCAAGAGTGGTTTCCTGCACCAACACAAGTGCAAAAAGTGGTTTTTCAACACTAACACAAGTGCGAAAAGTGGTTTTTCAACACTATCTCAAGTGCAAAAAGTGTTTTTTCCACACTAATACAAGTGCAAGAGTGGTTTCCTGCACCAACACAAGTGCAAAAAGTGGTTTTTCAACACTAACACAAGTGCGAAAAGTGGTTTTTCAACACTAACACATGTGCGAAAAGTGGTTTTTCCACACTAACAAGTGCAAAAGTGGTTTCCTGCACCAACACAAGTGCGAAAAGTGGTTTTTCAACACTAACACAAGTGCGAAAAGTGGTTTTTCAACACTATCACAAGTGCAAAAAGTGTTTTTTCCCCACTAATACAAGTGCAAAAGTGGTTTCCTGCACCAACACAAGTGCGAAAAGTGGTTTTTCAACACTAACACAAGTGCGAAAAGTGTTTTTTCCACACTAATACAAGTGCAAAAGTGGTTTCCTGCACCAACACAAGTGCGAAAAGTGGTTTTTCAACACTAACACAAGTGCGAAAAGTGGTTTTTCAACACTAACACAAGTGCGAAAAGTGGTTTATCAACACTATCACAAGTGCAAAAAGTGTTTTTTCCACACTAATACAAGTGCAAAAGTGGTTTCCTTCACCAACACAAGTGCGAAAAGTGGTTTTTCAACACTAACACAAGTGCGAAAAGTGGTTTTTCAACACTAACACAAGTGCGAAAAGTGGTTTTTCAACACTACCACAAGTGCAAAAAATGTTTTTGCCACACTAATACAAGTGCAAAAGTGGTTTCCTGCATCAACACAAGTGCGAAAAGTGGTTTTTCAACACTAACACAAGTGCGAAAAGTGGTTTTTCAACACTAACACAAGTGCGAAAAGTGGTTTTTCCACACTAATACACGTGCAAAAGTGGTTTCCTGCACCAACACAAGTGCGAAAAGTGGTTTTTCAAAACTAACACAAGTGCGAAAAGTTGTTTTTCAACACTAACACAAGTGCGAAAAGTGGATTTTCAACACTATCTCAAGTGCAAAAAGTGTTTTTTCCACACTAATACAAGTGCAAAAGTGGTTTCCTGCACCAACACAATTGCAAAAAGTGGTTTTTTAACACTAACACAAGTGCGAAAAGTGGTTTTTCAACACTAGCACAAGTGCGAAAAGTGGTTTTTCAACACTATCACGAGTGCAAAAAGTGTTTTTTCCACACTAATACAAGTGCAAAAGTGGTTTCCTGCACCAACACAAGTGCGAAAAGTGGTTTTTCAACACTAACACAAGTGCGAAAATTGGTTTTTCAACACTAACACAAGTGCGAAAAGTGGTTTTTCAACACTATAACAAGTGCAAAAAGTGTTTTTTCCACACTAATACAAGTGCAAAAGTGGTTTCCTGCACCAACACAAGTGCGAAAAGTGGTTTTTCAACACTAACACAAGTGCGAAAAGTGGTTTTTCAACACTATCACAAGTGCAAAAAGTGTTTTTTCCACACTAATACAAGTGCAAAAGTGGTTTCCTGCACCAACACAAGTGCAAAAAGTGGTTTTTCAACACTAACACAAGTGCGAAAAGTGGCTTTTCAACACTATCACAAGTGCAAAAAGTGTTTTTTCCACACTAATACAAGTGCAAATGTGGTTTCCTGCACCAACACAATTGCGAAAAGTGGTTTTTCAACACTAACACAAGTGCGAAAAGTGGTTTTTCAACACTAACGCAAGTGCGAAAAGTGGTTTTTCAACACTAACACAAGTGCGAAAAGTGTTTTTTCCACACTAATACAAGTGCAAAAGTGGTTTTCTGCACCAACACAAGTGCGAAAAGTGGTTTTTCAACACTAACACAAGTGCGAAAAGTGGTTTTTCAACACTAACACAAGTGCGAAAAGTGGTTTTTCAACACTATCACAAGTGCAAAAAGTGTTTTTTCCACACTAATACAAGTGCAAAAGTGGTTTCCTGCACCAACACAAGTGCGAAAAGTGGTTTTTCAACACTAACACAAGTGCGAAAAGTGGTTTTTCAACACTAACACAAGTGCGAAAAGTGGTTTTTCAACACTACCACAAGTGCAAAAAGTGTTTTTGCCACACTAATACAAGTGCAAAAGTGGTTTCCTGCACCAACACAAGTGCGAAAAGTGGTTTTTCAACACTAACACAAGTGCAAAAAGTGGTTTTTCAACACTAACACAAGTGCAAAAAGTGGTTTTTCCACACTAATACACGTGCAAAAGTGGTTTCCTGCACCAACACAAGTGCGAAAAGTGGTTTTTCAAAACTAACACAAGTGCGAAAAGTTGTTTTTCAACACTAACACAAGTGCGAAAAGTGGTTTTTCAACACTAACACAAGTGCGAAAAGTGGTTTTTCCACACTAATACACGTGCAAAAGTGGTTTCCTGCACCAACACAAGTGCGAAAAGTGGTTTTTCAAAACTAACACAAGTGCGAAAAGTTGTTTTTCAACACTAACACAAGTGCGAAAAGTGGTTTTTCAACACTATCTCAAGTGCAAAAAGTGTTTTTTCCACACTAATACAAGTGCAAAAGTGGTTTCCTGCACCAACACAAGTGCAAAAAGTGGTTTTTCAACACTAACACAAGTGCGAAAAGTGGTTTTTCAACACTAGCACAAGTGCGAAAAGTGGTTTTTCAACACTATCACAAGTGCAAAAAGTGTTTTTTCCACACTAATACAAGTGCAAAAGTGGTTTCCTGCACCAACACAAGTGCGAAAAGTGGTTTTTCAACACTAACACAAGTGCGAAAATTGGTTTTTCAACACTAACACAAGTGCGAAAAGTGGTTTTTCAACACTATAACAAGTGCAAAAAGTGTTTTTTCCACACTAATACAAGTGCAAAAGTGGTTTCCTGCACCAACACAAGTGCGAAAAGTGGTTTTTCAACACTATCACAAGTGCAAAAAGTGTTTTTTCCACACTAATACAAGTGCAAAAGTGGTTTCCTGCACCAACACAAGTGCAAAAAGTGGTTTTTCAACACTAACACAAGTGCGAAAAGTGGCTTTTCAACACTATCACAAGTGCAAAAAGTGTTTTTTCCACACTAATACAAGTGCAAAAGTGGTTTCCTGCACCAACACAAGTGCGAAAAGTGGTTTTTCATCACTAACACAAGTGCAAAAAGTGGTTTTTCAACACTAACACAAGTGTGAAAAGTGTTTTTTCCACACTAATACAAGTGCAAAAGTGGTTTCCTGCACCAACACAAGTGCGAAAAGTGGTTTTTCAACACTAACACAAGTGCGAAAAGTGGTTTTTCAACACTAACACAAGTGTGAAAAGTGGTTTTTCAACACTACCACAAGTGCAAAAAGTGGTTTTCCACACTAATACAAGTGCAAAAGTGGTTTCCTGCACCAACACAAGTGCGAAAAGTGGTTTTTCAACACTAACACAAGTGCGAAAAGTGGTTTTTCACCACTAACACAAGTGCGAAAAGTGGTTTTTCAACACTATCACAAGTGCAAAAAGTGTTTTTTCCACACTAATACAAGTGCAAAAGTGGTTTCCTGCACCAACACAAGTGCGAAAAGTGGTTTTTCAACACTAACACAAGTGCGAAAAGTGGTTTTTCAACACTATCTCAAGTGCAAAAAGTGTTTTTTCCACACTAATACAAGTGCAAGAGTGGTTTCCTGCACCAACACAAGTGCAAAAAGTGGTTTTTCAACACTAACACAAGTGCGAAAAGTGGTTTTTCAACACTAACACATGTGCGAAAAGTGGTTTTTCCACACTAACAAGTGCAAAAGTGGTTTCCTGCACCAACACAAGTGCGAAAAGTGGTTTTTCAACACTAACACAAGTGCGAAAAGTGGTTTTTCAACACTATCACAAGTGCAAAAAGTGTTTTTTCCCCACGAATACAAGTGCAAAAGTGGTTTCCTGCACCAACACAAGTGCGAAAAGTGGTTTTTCAACACTAACACAAGTGCGAAAAGTGGTTTTTCAACACTATCACAAGTGCAAAAAGTGTTTTTTCCACACTAATACAAGTGCAAAAGTGGTTTCCTGCACCAACACAAGTGCGAAAAGTGGTTTTTCAACACTAACACAAGTGCGAAAAGTGGTTTTTCAACACTATCACAAGTGCAAAAAGTGTTTTTTCCACACTAATACAAGTGCAAAAGTGGTTTCCTGCACCAACACAAGTGCGAAAAGTGGTTTTTCAACACTAACACAAGTGCGAAAAGTGTTTTTTCCACACTAATACAAGTGCAAAAGTGGTTTCCTGCACCAACACAAGTGCGAAAAGTGGTTTTTCAACACTAACACAAGTGCGAAAAGTGGTTTTTCAACACTAACACAAGTGCGAAAAGTGGTTTATCAACACTATCACAAGTGCAAAAAGTGTTTTTTCCACACTAATACAAGTGCAAAAGTGGTTTCCTTCACCAACACAAGTGCGAAAAGTGGTTTTTCAACACTAACACAAGTGCGAAAAGTGGTTTTTCAACACTAACACAAGTGCGAAAAGTGGTTTTTCAACACTACCACAAGTGCAAAAAGTGTTTTTGCCACACTAATACAAGTGCAAAAGTGGTTTCCTGCATCAACACAAGTGCGAAAAGTGGTTTTTCAGCACTAACACAATTGCGAAAAGTGGTTTTTCAACACTAACACAAGTGCGAAAAGTGGTTTTTCCACACTAATACACGTGCAAAAGTGGTTTCCTGCACCAACACAAGTGCGAAGAGTGGTTTTTCAAAACTAACACAAGTGCGAAAAGTTGTTTTTCAACACTAACACAAGTGCGAAAAGTGGTTTTTCAACACTATCTCAAGTGCAAAAAGTGTTTTTTCCACACTAATACAAGTGCAAAAGTGGTTTCCTGCACCAACACAATTGCAAAAAGTGGTTTTTTAACACTAACACAAGTGCGAAAAGTGGTTTTTCAACACTAGCACAAGTGCGAAAAGTGGTTTTTCAACACTATCACGAGTGCAAAAAGTGTTTTTTCCACACTAATACAAGTGCAAAAGTGGTTTCCTGCACCAACACAAGTGCGAAAAGTGGTTTTTCAACACTAACACAAGTGCGAAAATTGGTTTTTCAACACTAACACAAGTGCGAAAAGTGGTTTTTCAACACTATAACAAGTGCAAAAAGTGTTTTTTCCACACTAATACAAGTGCAAAAGTGGTTTCCTGCACCAACACAAGTGCGAAAAGTGGTTTTTCAACACTAACACAAGTGCGAAAAGTGGTTTTTCAACACTATCACAAGTGCAAAAAGTGTTTTTTCCACACTAATACAAGTGCAAAAGTGGTTTCCTGCACCAACACAAGTGCAAAATGTGGTTTTTCAACACTAACACAAGTGCGAAAAGTGGCTTTTCAACGCTATCACAAGTGCAAAAAGTGTTTTTTCCACACTAATACAAGTGCAAATGTGGTTTCCTGCACCAACACAATTGCGAAAAGTGGTTTTTCAACACTAACACAAGTGCGAAAAGTGGTTTTTCAACACTAACGCAAGTGCGAAAAGTGGTTTTTCAACACTAACACAAGTGCGAAAAGTGTTTTTTCCACACTAATACAAGTGCAAAAGTGGTTTTCTGCACCAACACAAGTGCGAAAAGTGGTTTTTCAACACTAACACAAGTGCGAAAAGTGGTTTTTCAACACTAACACAAGTGCGAAAAGTGGTTTTTCAACACTATCACAAGTGCAAAAAGTGTTTTTTCCACACTAATACAAGTGCAAAAGTGGTTTCCTGCACCAACACAAGTGCGAAAAGTGGTTTTTCAACACTAACACAAGTGCGAAAAGTGGTTTTTCAACACTAACACAAGTGCGAAAAGTGGTTTTTCAACACTACCACAAGTGCAAAAAGTGTTTTTGCCACACTAATACAAGTGCAAAAGTGGTTTCCTGCACCAACACAAGTGCGAAAAGTGGTTTTTCAACACTAACACAAGTGCAAAAAGTGGTTTTTCAACACTAACACAAGTGCAAAAAGTGGTTTTTCCACACTAATACACGTGCAAAAGTGGTTTCCTGCACCAACACAAGTGCGAAAAGTGGTTTTTCAAAACTAACACAAGTGCGAAAAGTTGTTTTTCAACACTAACACAAGTGCGAAAAGTGGTTTTTCAACACTAACACAAGTGCGAAAAGTGGTTTTTCCACACTAATACACGTGCAAAAGTGGTTTCCTGCACCAACACAAGTGCGAAAAGTGGTTTTTCAAAACTAACACAAGTGCGAAAAGTTGTTTTTCAACACTAACACAAGTGCGAAAAGTGGTTTTTCAACACTATCTCAAGTGCAAAAAGTGTTTTTTCCACACTAATACAAGTGCAAAAGTGGTTTCCTGCACCAACACAAGTGCAAAAAGTGGTTTTTCAACACTAACACAAGTGCGAAAAGTGGTTTTTCAACACTAGCACAAGTGCGAAAAGTGGTTTTTCAACACTATCACAAGTGCAAAAAGTGTTTTTTCCACACTAATACAAGTGCAAAAGTGGTTTCCTGTACCAACACAAGTGCGAAAAGTGGTTTTTCAACACTAACACAAGTGCGAAAATTGGTTTTTCAACACTAACACAAGTGCGAAAAGTGGTTTTTCAACACTATAACAAGTGCAAAAAGTGTTTTTTCCACACTAATACAAGTGCAAAAGTGGTTTCCTGCACCAACACAAGTGCGAAAAGTGGTTTTTCAACACTATCACAAGTGCAAAAAGTGTTTTTTCCACACTAATACAAGTGCAAAAGTGGTTTCCTGCACCAACACAAGTGCAAAAAGTGGTTTTTCAACACTAACACAAGTGGGAAAAGTGGCTTTTCAACACTATCACAAGTGCAAAAAGTGTTTTTTCCACACTAATACAAGTGCAAAAGTGGTTTCCTGCACCAACACAAGTGCGAAAAGTGGTTTTTCATCACTAACACAAGTGCGAAAAGTGGTTTTTCAACACTAACACAAGTGTGAAAAGTGTTTTTTCCACACTAATACAAGTGCAAAAGTGGTTTCCTGCACCAACACAAGTGCGAAAAGTGGTTTTTCAACACTAACACAAGTGCGAAAAGTGGTTTTTCAACACTAACACAAGTGTGAAAAGTGGTTTTTCAACACTACCACAAGTGCAAAAAGTGGTTTTTCCACACTAATACAAGTGCAAAAGTGGTTTCCTGCACCAACACAAGTGCGAAAAGTGGTTTTTCAACACTAACACAAGTGCGAAAAGTGGTTTTTCAACACTAACACAAGTGCGAAAAGTGGTTTTTCAACACTATCACAAGTGCAAAAAGTGTTTTTTCCACACTAATACAAGTGCAAAAGTGGTTTCCTGCACCAACACAAGTGCAAAAAGTGGTTTTTCAACACTAACACAAGTGTGAAAAGTGTTTTTTCCACACTAATACAAGTGCAAAAGTGGTTTCCTGCACCAACACAAGTGCGAAAAGTGGTTTTCAACACTAACACAAGTGCGAAAAGTGGTTTTTCAACACTAACACAAGTGTGAAAAGTGGTTTTTCAACACTAACACAAGTGCGAAAAGTGGTTTTTCCACACTAATACAAGTTCAAAAGTGGTTTCCTGCACCAACACAAGTGCAAAAAGTGTTTTTTCCACACTAATACAAGTGCAAAAGTGGTTTCCTGCACCAACACAAGTGCGAAAAGTGGTTTTTCAACACTAACACAAGTGCGAAAAGTGGTTTTTCAACACAATCACAAGTGCAAAAAGTGTTTTTTCCACACTAATACAAGTGCAAAAGTGGTTTCCTGCACCAACACAAGTGCGAAAAGTGGTTTTTCAACACTAACACAAGTGCGAAAAGTGGTTTTTCAACACTAACACATGTGCGAAAAGTGGTTTTTCAACACTAACACAAGTGCGAAAAGTGTTTTTTCCACACTAATACAAGTGCAAAAGTGGTTTCCTGCACCAACACAAGTGCGAAAAGTGGTTTTTCAACACTAACACAAGTGCGAAAAGTGGTTTTTCAACACTAACACGAGTGCGAAAAGTGGTTTTTCAACACTATCACAAGTGCAAAAAGTGTTTTTTCCACACTAATACAAGTGCAAAAGTGGTTTCCTGCACCAACACAAGTGCGAAAAGTGGTTTTCCAACACTAACACAAGTGCGAAAAGTGGTTTTTCAACACTAACACAAGTGCGAAAAGTGGTTTTTCAACACTATCACAAGTGCAAAAAGTGTTTTTACCACACTAATACAAGTGCAAAAGTGGTTTCCTGCACCAACACAAGTGCGAAAAGTGGTTTTTCAACACTAACACAAGTGCGAAAAGTGGTTTTTCAACACTAACACAAGTGCGAAAAGTGGTTTTTCCACACTAATACACATGCAAAAGTGGTTTCCTGCACCAACACAAGTGCAAAAAGTGGTTTTCAACACTAACACAAGTGCGAAAAGTGGTTTTTCAACACTATCTCAAGTGCAAAAAGTGTTTTTTCCACACTAATACAAGTGCAAGAGTGGTTTCCTGCACCAACACAAGTGCAAAAAGTGGTTTTTCAACACTAACACAAGTGCGAAAAGTGGTTTTTCAACACTAACACATGTGCGAAAAGTGGTTTTTCCACACTAACAAGTGCAAAAGTGGTTTCCTGCACCAACACAAGTGCGAAAAGTGGTTTTTCAATACTAACACAAGTGCGAAAAGTGGTTTTTCAACACTATCACAAGTGCAAAAAGTGTTTTTTCCCCACTAATACAAGTGCAAAAGTGGTTTCCTGCACCAACACAAGTGCGAAAAGTGGTTTTTCAACACTAACACAAGTGCGAAAAGTGGTTTTTCAACACTATCACAAGTGCAAAAAGTGTTTTTTCCACACTAATACAAGTGCAAAAGTGGTTTCCTGCACCAACACAAGTGCAAAAAGTGGTTTTTCAACACTAACACAAGTGTGAAAAGTGTTTTTTCCACACTAATACAAGTGCAAAAGTGGTTTCCTGCACCAACACAAGTGCGAAAAGTGGTTTTCAACACTAACACAAGTGCGAAAAGTGGTTTTTCAACACTAACACAAGTGTGAAAAGTGGTTTTTCAACACTAACACAAGTGCGAAAAGTGGTTTTTCCACACTAATACAAGTTCAAAAGTGGTTTCCCGCACCAACACAAGTGCAAAAAGTGTTTTTTCCACACTAATACAAGTGCAAAAGTGGTTTCCTGCACCAACACAAGTGCGAAAAGTGGTTTTTCAACACTAACACAAGTGCGAAAAGTGGTTTTTCAACACAATCACAAGTGCAAAAAGTGTTTTTTCCACACTAATACAAGTGCAAAAGTGGTTTCCTGCACCAACACAAGTGCGAAAAGTGGTTTTTCAACACTAACACAAGTGCGAAAAGTGGTTTTTCAACACTAACACATGTGCGAAAAGTGGTTTTTCAACACTAACACAAGTGCGAAAAGTGTTTTTTCCACACTAATACAAGTGCAAAAGTGGTTTCCTGCACCAACACAAGTGCGAAAAGTGGTTTTTCAACACTATCACAAGTGCAAAAAGTGTTTTTTCCACACTAATACAAGTGCAAAAGTGGTTTCCTGCACCAACACAAGTGCAAAAAGTGGTTTTTCAACACTAACACAAGTGGGAAAAGTGGCTTTTCAACACTATCACAAGTGCAAAAAGTGTTTTTTCCACACTAATACAAGTGCAAAAGTGGTTTCCTGCACCAACACAAGTGCGAAAAGTGGTTTTTCATCACTAACACAAGTGCGAAAAGTGGTTTTTCAACACTAACACAAGTGTGAAAAGTGTTTTTTCCACACTAATACAAGTGCAAAAGTGGTTTCCTGCACCAACACAAGTGCGAAAAGTGGTTTTTCAACACTAACACAAGTGCGAAAAGTGGTTTTTCAACACTAACACAAGTGTGAAAAGTGGTTTTTCAACACTACCACAAGTGCAAAAAGTGGTTTTTCCACACTAATACAAGTGCAAAAGTGGTTTCCTGCACCAACACAAGTGCGAAAAGTGGTTTTTCAACACTAACACAAGTGCGAAAAGTGGTTTTTCAACACTAACACAAGTGCGAAAAGTGGTTTTTCAACACTATCACAAGTGCAAAAAGTGTTTTTTCCACACTAATACAAGTGCAAAAGTGGTTTCCTGCACCAACACAAGTGCAAAAAGTGGTTTTTCAACACTAACACAAGTGTGAAAAGTGTTTTTTCCACACTAATACAAGTGCAAAAGTGGTTTCCTGCACCAACACAAGTGCGAAAAGTGGTTTTCAACACTAACACAAGTGCGAAAAGTGGTTTTTCAACACTAACACAAGTGTGAAAAGTGGTTTTTCAACACTAACACAAGTGCGAAAAGTGGTTTTTCCACACTAATACAAGTTCAAAAGTGGTTTCCTGCACCAACACAAGTGCAAAAAGTGTTTTTTCCACACTAATACAAGTGCAAAAGTGGTTTCCTGCACCAACACAAGTGCGAAAAGTGGTTTTTCAACACTAACACAAGTGCGAAAAGTGGTTTTTCAACACAATCACAAGTGCAAAAAGTGTTTTTTCCACACTAATACAAGTGCAAAAGTGGTTTCCTGCACCAACACAAGTGCGAAAAGTGGTTTTTCAACACTAACACAAGTGCGAAAAGTGGTTTTTCAACACTAACACATGTGCGAAAAGTGGTTTTTCAACACTAACACAAGTGCGAAAAGTGTTTTTTCCACACTAATACAAGTGCAAAAGTGGTTTCCTGCACCAACACAAGTGCGAAAAGTGGTTTTTCAACACTAACACAAGTGCGAAAAGTGGTTTTTCAACACTAACACGAGTGCGAAAAGTGGTTTTTCAACACTATCACAAGTGCAAAAAGTGTTTTTTCCACACTAATACAAGTGCAAAAGTGGTTTCCTGCACCAACACAAGTGCGAAAAGTGGTTTTCCAACACTAACACAAGTGCGAAAAGTGGTTTTTCAACACTAACACAAGTGCGAAAAGTGGTTTTTCAACACTATCACAAGTGCAAAAAGTGTTTTTACCACACTAATACAAGTGCAAAAGTGGTTTCCTGCACCAACACAAGTGCGAAAAGTGGTTTTTCAACACTAACACAAGTGCGAAAAGTGGTTTTTCAACACTAACACAAGTGCGAAAAGTGGTTTTTCCACACTAATACACATGCAAAAGTGGTTTCCTGCACCAACACAAGTGCAAAAAGTGGTTTTTCAACACTAACACAAGTGCGAAAAGTGGTTTTTCAACACTATCTCAAGTGCAAAAAGTGTTTTTTCCACACTAATACAAGTGCAAGAGTGGTTTCCTGCACCAACACAAGTGCAAAAAGTGGTTTTTCAACACTAACACAAGTGCGAAAAGTGGTTTTTCAACACTAACACATGTGCGAAAAGTGGTTTTTCCACACTAACAAGTGCAAAAGTGGTTTCCTGCACCAACACAAGTGCGAAAAGTGGTTTTTCAATACTAACACAAGTGCGAAAAGTGGTTTTTCAACACTATCACAAGTGCAAAAAGTGTTTTTTCCCCACTAATACAAGTGCAAAAGTGGTTTCCTGCACCAACACAAGTGCGAAAAGTGGTTTTTCAACACTAACACAAGTGCGAAAAGTGGTTTTTCAACACTATCACAAGTGCAAAAAGTGTTTTTTCCACACTAGTACAAGTGCAAAAGTGGTTTCCTGCACCAACACAAGTGCGAAAAGTGGTTTTTCAACACTAACACAAGTGCGAAAAGTGGTTTTTCAACACTATCACAAGTGCAAAAAGTGTTTTTTCCACACTAATACAAGTGCAAAAGTGGTTTCCTGCACCAACACAAGTGCGAAAAGTGGTTTTTCAACACTAACACAAGTGCGAAAAGTGTTTTTTCCACACTAATACAAGTGCAAAAGTAGTTTCCTGCACCAACACAAGTGCGAAAAGTGGTTTTTCAACACTAACACAAGTGCGAAAAGTGGTTTTTCAACACCAACACAAGTGCGAAAAGTGGTTTTTCAACACTATCACAAGTGCAAAAAGTGTTTTTTCCACACTAATACAAGTGCAAAAGTGGTTTCCTTCACCAACACAAGTGCGAAAAGTGGTTTTTCAACACTAACACAAGTGCGAAAAGTGGTTTTTCAACACTAACACAAGTGCGAAAAGTGGTTTTTCAACACTACCACAAGTGCAAAAAGTGTTTTTGCCACACTAATACAAGTGCAAAAGTGGTTTCCTGCACCAACACAAGTGCGAAAAGTGGTTTTTCAACACTAACACAAGTGCGAAAAGTGGTTTTTCAACACTAACACAAGTGCGAAAAGTGGTTTTTCCACACTAATACACGTGCAAAAGTGGTTTCCTGCACCAACACAAGTGCGAAAAGTGGTTTTTCAACACTATCACAAGTGCAAAAAGTGTTTTTTCCACACTAATACAAGTGCAAAAGTGGTTTCCTGCACCAACACAAGTGCAAAAAGTGGTTTTTCAACACTAACACAAGTGGGAAAAGTGGCTTTTCAACACTATCACAAGTGCAAAAAGTGTTTTTTCCACACTAATACAAGTGCAAAAGTGGTTTCCTGCACCAACACAAGTGCGAAAAGTGGTTTTTCATCACTAACACAAGTGCGAAAAGTGGTTTTTCAACACTAACACAAGTGTGAAAAGTGTTTTTTCCACACTAATACAAGTGCAAAAGTGGTTTCCTGCACCAACACAAGTGCGAAAAGTGGTTTTTCAACACTAACACAAGTGCGAAAAGTGGTTTTTCAACACTAACACAAGTGTGAAAAGTGGTTTTTCAACACTACCACAAGTGCAAAAAGTGGTTTTTCCACACTAATACAAGTGCAAAAGTGGTTTCCTGCACCAACACAAGTGCGAAAAGTGGTTTTTCAACACTAACACAAGTGCGAAAAGTGGTTTTTCAACACTAACACAAGTGCGAAAAGTGGTTTTTCAACACTATCACAAGTGCAAAAAGTGTTTTTTCCACACTAATACAAGTGCAAAAGTGGTTTCCTGCACCAACACAAGAGCGAAAAGTGGTTTTTCAACACTAACACAAGTGTGAAAAGTGTTTTTTCCACACTAATACAAGTGCAAAAGTGGTTTCCTGCACCAACACAAGTGCAAAAAGTGGTTTTTCAACACTAACACAAGAGCGAAAAGTGGTTTTTCAACACTAGCACAAGTGCGAAAAGTGGTTTTTCAACACTATCACAAGTGCAAAAAGTGGTTTTTCCACACTAATACAAGTGCAAAAGTGGTTTCCTGCACCAACACAAGTGCGAAAAGTGGTTTTCCAACACTAACACAAGTGCGAAAAGTGGTTTTTCAACACTAACACAAGTGCGAAAAGTGGTTTTTCAACACTATCACAAGTGCAAAAAGTGTTTTTACCACACTAATACAAGTGCAAAAGTGGTTTCCTGCACCAACACAAGTGCGAAAAGTGGTTTTTCAACACTAACACAAGTGCGAAAAGTGGTTTTTCAACACTAACACAAGTGCGAAAAGTGGTTTTTCCACACTAATACACATGCAAAAGTGGTTTCCTGCACCAACACAAGTGCAAAAAGTGGTTTTTCAACACTAACACAAGTGCGAAAAGTGGTTTTTCAACACTATCTCAAGTGCAAAAAGTGTTTTTTCCACACTAATACAAGTGCAAGAGTGGTTTCCTGCACCAACACAAGTGCAAAAAGTGGTTTTTCAACACTAACACAAGTGCGAAAAGTGGTTTTTCAACACTAACACATGTGCGAAAAGTGGTTTTTCCACACTAACAAGTGCAAAAGTGGTTTCCTGCACCAACACAAGTGCGAAAAGTGGTTTTTCAATACTAACACAAGTGCGAAAAGTGGTTTTTCAACACTATCACAAGTGCAAAAAGTGTTTTTTCCCCACTAATACAAGTGCAAAAGTGGTTTCCTGCACCAACACAAGTGCGAAAAGTGGTTTTTCAACACTAACACAAGTGCGAAAAGTGGTTTTTCAACACTATCACAAGTGCAAAAAGTGTTTTTTCCACACTAATACAAGTGCAAAAGTGGTTTCCTGCACCAACACAAGTGCGAAAAGTGGTTTTTCAACACTAACACAAGTGCGAAAAGTGGTTTTTCAACACTATCACAAGTGCAAAAAGTGTTTTTTCCACACTAATACAAGTGCAAAAGTGGTTTCCTGCACCAACACAAGTGCGAAAAGTGGTTTTTCAACACTAACACAAGTGCGAAAAGTGTTTTTTCCACACTAATACAAGTGCAAAAGTAGTTTCCTGCACCAACACAAGTGCGAAAAGTGGTTTTTCAACACTAACACAAGTGCGAAAAGTGGTTTTTCAACACCAACACAAGTGCGAAAAGTGGTTTTTCAACACTATCACAAGTGCAAAAAGTGTTTTTTCCACACTAATACAAGTGCAAAAGTGGTTTCCTTCACCAACACAAGTGCGAAAAGTGGTTTTTCAACACTAACACAAGTGCGAAAAGTGGTTTTTCAACACTAACACAAGTGCGAAAAGTGGTTTTTCAACACTACCACAAGTGCAAAAAGTGTTTTTGCCACACTAATACAAGTGCAAAAGTGGTTTCCTGCACCAACACAAGTGCGAAAAGTGGTTTTTCAACACTAACACAAGTGCGAAAAGTGGTTTTTCAACACTAACACAAGTGCGAAAAGTGGTTTTTCCACACTAATACACGTGCAAAAGTGGTTTCCTGCACCAACACAAGTGCGAAAAGTGGTTTTTCAACACTATCACAAGTGCAAAAAGTGTTTTTTCCACACTAATACAAGTGCAAAAGTGGTTTCCTGTACCAACACAAGTGCAAAAAGTGGTTTTTCAACACTAACACAAGTGGGAAAAGTGGCTTTTCAACACTATCACAAGTGCAAAAAGTGTTTTTTCCACACTAATACAAGTGCAAAAGTGGTTTCCTGCACCAACACAAGTGCGAAAAGTGGTTTTTCATCACTAACACAAGTGCGAAAAGTGGTTTTTCAACACTAACACAAGTGTGAAAAGTGTTTTTCCACACTAATACAAGTGCAAAAGTGGTTTCCTGCACCAACACAAGTGCGAAAAGTGGTTTTTCAACACTAACACAAGTGCGAAAAGTGGTTTTTCAACACTAACACAAGTGTGAAAAGTGGTTTTTCAACACTACCACAAGTGCAAAAAGTGGTTTTTCCACACAAATACAAGTGCAAAAGTGGTTTCCTGCACCAACACAAGTGCGAAAAGTGGTTTTTCAACACTAACACAAGTGCGAAAAGTGGTTTTTCAACACTAACACAAGTGCGAAAAGTGGTTTTTCAACACTATCACAAGTGCAAAAAGTGTTTTTTCCACACTAATACAAGTGCAAAAGTGGTTTCCTGCACCAACACAAGAGCGAAAAGTGGTTTTTCAACACTAACACAAGTGTGAAAAGTGTTTTTTCCACACTAATACAAGTGCAAAAGTGGTTTCCTGCACCAACACAAGTGCAAAAAGTGGTTTTTCAACACTAACACAAGTGCGAAAAGTGGTTTTTCAACACTAGCACAAGTGCGAAAAGTGGTTTTTCAACACTATCACAAGTGCAAAAAGTGTTTTTTCCACACTAATACAAGTGCAAAAGTGGTTTCCTGCACCAACACAAGTGCGAAAAGTGGTTTTTCAACACTAACACAAGTGCGAAAATTGGTTTTTCAACACTAACACAAGTGCGAAAAGTGGTTTTTCAACACTATAACAAGTGCAAAAAGTGTTTTTTCCACACTAATACAAGTGCAAAAGTGGTTTCCTGCACCAACACAAGTGCGAAAAGTGGTTTTTCAACACTATCACAAGTGCAAAAAGTGTTTTTTCCACACTAATACAAGTGCAAAAGTGGTTTCCTGCACCAACACAAGTGCAAAAAGTGGTTTTTCAACACTAACACAAGTGCGAAAAGTGGCTTTTCAACACTATCACAAGTGCAAAAAGTGTTTTTTCCACACTAATACAAGTGCAAAAGTGGTTTCCTGCACCAACACAAGTGCGAAAAGTGGTTTTTCATCACTAACACAAGTGCAAAAAGTGGTTTTTCAACACTAACACAAGTGTGAAAAGTGTTTTTTCCACACTAATACAAGTGCAAAAGTGGTTTCCTGCACCAACACAAGTGCGAAAAGTGGTTTTTCAACACTAACACAAGTGCGAAAAGTGGTTTTTCAACACTAACACAAGTGTGAAAAGTGGTTTTTCAACACTACCACAAGTGCAAAAAGTGGTTTTCCACACTAATACAAGTGCAAAAGTGGTTTCCTGCACCAACACAAGTGCGAAAAGTGGTTTTTCAACACTAACACAAGTGCGAAAAGTGGTTTTTCACCACTAACACAAGTGCGAAAAGTGGTTTTTCAACACTATCACAAGTGCAAAAAGTGTTTTTTCCACACTAATACAAGTGCAAAAGTGGTTTCCTGCACCAACACAAGTGCGAAAAGTGGTTTTTCAACACTAACACAAGTGCGAAAAGTGGTTTTTCAACACTATCTCAAGTGCAAAAAGTGTTTTTTCCACACCAATACAAGTGCAAGAGTGGTTTCCTGCACCAACACAAGTGCAAAAAGTGGTTTTTCAACACTAACACAAGTGCGAAAAGTGGTTTTTCAACACTAACACATGTGCGAAAAGTGGTTTTTCCACACTAACAAGTGCAAAAGTGGTTTCCTGCACCAACACAAGTGCGAAAAGTGGTTTTTCAACACTAACACAAGTGCGAAAAGTGGTTTTTCAACACTATCACAAGTGCAAAAAGTGTTTTTTCCCCACGAATACAAGTGCAAAAGTGGTTTCCTGCACCAACACAAGTGCGAAAAGTGGTTTTTCAACACTAACACAAGTGCGAAAAGTGGTTTTTCAACACTATCACAAGTGCAAAAAGTGTTTTTTCCACACTAATACAAGTGCAAAAGTGGTTTCCTGCACCAACACAAGTGCGAAAAGTGGTTTTTCAACACTAACACAAGTGCGAAAAGTGGTTTTTCAACACTATCACAAGTGCAAAAAGTGTTTTTTCCACACTAATACAAGTGCAAAAGTGGTTTCCTGCACCAACACAAGTGCGAAAAGTGGTTTTTCAACACTAACACAAGTGCGAAAAGTGTTTTTTCCACACTAATACAAGTGCAAAAGTGGTTTCCTGCACCAACACAAGTGCGAAAAGTGGTTTTTCAACACTAACACAAGTGCGAAAAGTGGTTTTTCAACACTAACACAAGTGCGAAAAGTGGTTTATCAACACTATCACAAGTGCAAAAAGTGTTTTTTCCACACTAATACAAGTGCAAAAGTGGTTTCCTTCACCAACACAAGTGCGAAAAGTGGTTTTTCAACACTAACACAAGTGCGAAAAGTGGTTTTTCAACACTAACACAAGTGCGAAAAGTGGTTTTTCAACACTACCACAAGTGCAAAAAGTGTTTTTGCCACACTAATACAAGTGCAAAAGTGGTTTCCTGCATCAACACAAGTGCGAAAAGTGGTTTTTCAACACTAACACAATTGCGAAAAGTGGTTTTTCAACACTAACACAAGTGCGAAAAGTGGTTTTTCCACACTAATACACGTGCAAAAGTGGTTTCCTGCACCAACACAAGTGCGAAAAGTGGTTTTTCAACACTAACACAAGTGCGAAAAGTGGTTTTTCAAAACTAACACAAGTGCGAAAAGTTGTTTTTCAACACTAACACAAGTGCGAAAAGTGGTTTTTCAACACTATCTCAAGTGCAAAAAGTGTTTTTTCCACACTAATACAAGTGCAAAAGTGGTTTCCTGCACCAACACAATTGCAAAAAGTGGTTTTTTAACACTAACACAAGTGCGAAAAGTGGTTTTTCAACACTAGCACAAGTGCGAAAAGTGGTTTTTCAACACTATCACAAGTGCAAAAAGTGTTTTTTCCACACTAATACAAGTGCAAAAGTGGTTTCCTGCACCAACACAAGTGCGAAAAGTGGTTTTTCAACACTAACACAAGTGCGAAAATTGGTTTTTCAACACTAACACAAGTGCGAAAAGTGGTTTTTCAACACTATAACAAGTGCAAAAAGTGTTTTTTCCACACTAATACAAGTGCAAAAGTGGTTTCCTGCACCAACACAAGTGCGAAAAGTGGTTTTTCAACACTATCACAAGTGCAAAAAGTGTTTTTTCCACACTAATACAAGTGCAAAAGTGGTTTCCTGCACCAACACAAGTGCAAAAAGTGGTTTTTCAACACTAACACAAGTGCGAAAAGTGGCTTTTCAACACTATCACAAGTGCAAAAAGTGTTTTTTCCACACTAATACAAGTGCAAAAGTGGTTTCCTGCACCAACACAAGTGCGAAAAGTGGTTTTTCATCACTAACACAAGTGCAAAAAGTGGTTTTTCAACACTAACACAAGTGTGAAAAGTGTTTTTTCCACACTAATACAAGTGCAAAAGTGGTTTCCTGCACCAACACAAGTGCGAAAAGTGGTTTTTCAACACTAACACAAGTGCGAAAAGTGGTTTTTCAACACTAACACAAGTGTGAAAAGTGGTTTTTCAACACTACCACAAGTGCAAAAAGTGGTTTTCCACACTAATACAAGTGCAAAAGTGGTTTCCTGCACCAACACAAGTGCGAAAAGTGGTTTTTCAACACTAACACAAGTGCGAAAAGTGGTTTTTCACCACTAACACAAGTGCGAAAAGTGGTTTTTCAACACTATCACAAGTGCAAAAAGTGTTTTTTCCACACTAATACAAGTGCAAAAGTGGTTTCCTGCACCAACACAAGTGCGAAAAGTGGTTTTTCAACACTAACACAAGTGCGAAAAGTGGTTTTTCAACACTATCTCAAGTGCAAAAAGTGTTTTTTCCACACCAATACAAGTGCAAGAGTGGTTTCCTGCACCAACACAAGTGCAAAAAGTGGTTTTTCAACACTAACACAAGTGCGAAAAGTGGTTTTTCAACACTAACACATGTGCGAAAAGTGGTTTTTCCACACTAACAAGTGCAAAAGTGGTTTCCTGCACCAACACAAGTGCGAAAAGTGGTTTTTCAACACTAACACAAGTGCGAAAAGTGGTTTTTCAACACTATCACAAGTGCAAAAAGTGTTTTTTCCCCACGAATACAAGTGCAAAAGTGGTTTCCTGCACCAACACAAGTGCGAAAAGTGGTTTTTCAACACTAACACAAGTGCGAAAAGTGGTTTTTCAACACTATCACAAGTGCAAAAAGTGTTTTTTCCACACTAATACAAGTGCAAAAGTGGTTTCCTGCACCAACACAAGTGCGAAAAGTGGTTTTTCAACACTAACACAAGTGCGAAAAGTGGTTTTTCAACACTATCACAAGTGCAAAAAGTGTTTTTTCCACACTAATACAAGTGCAAAAGTGGTTTCCTGCACCAACACAAGTGCGAAAAGTGGTTTTTCAACACTAACACAAGTGCGAAAAGTGTTTTTTCCACACTAATACAAGTGCAAAAGTGGTTTCCTGCACCAACACAAGTGCGAAAAGTGGTTTTTCAACACTAACACAAGTGCGAAAAGTGGTTTTTCAACACTAACACAAGTGCGAAAAGTGGTTTATCAACACTATCACAAGTGCAAAAAGTGTTTTTTCCACACTAATACAAGTGCAAAAGTGGTTTCCTTCACCAACACAAGTGCGAAAAGTGGTTTTTCAACACTAACACAAGTGCGAAAAGTGGTTTTTCAACACTAACACAAGTGCGAAAAGTGGTTTTTCAACACTACCACAAGTGCAAAAAGTGTTTTTGCCACACTAATACAAGTGCAAAAGTGGTTTCCTGCATCAACACAAGTGCGAAAAGTGGTTTTTCAACACTAACACAATTGCGAAAAGTGGTTTTTCAACACTAACACAAGTGCGAAAAGTGGTTTTTCCACACTAATACACGTGCAAAAGTGGTTTCCTGCACCAACACAAGTGCGAAAAGTGGTTTTTCAACACTAACACAAGTGCGAAAAGTGGTTTTTCAAAACTAACACAAGTGCGAAAAGTTGTTTTTCAACACTAACACAAGTGCGAAAAGTGGTTTTTCAACACTATCTCAAGTGCAAAAAGTGTTTTTTCCACACTAATACAAGTGCAAAAGTGGTTTCCTGCACCAACACAATTGCAAAAAGTGGTTTTTTAACACTAACACAAGTGCGAAAAGTGGTTTTTCAACACTAGCACAAGTGCGAAAAGTGGTTTTTCAACACTATCACGAGTGCAAAAAGTGTTTTTTCCACACTAATACAAGTGCAAAAGTGGTTTCCTGCACCAACACAAGTGCGAAAAGTGGTTTTTCAACACTAACACAAGTGCGAAAATTGGTTTTTCAACACTAACACAAGTGCGAAAAGTGGTTTTTCAACACTATAACAAGTGCAAAAAGTGTTTTTTCCACACTAATACAAGTGCAAAAGTGGTTTCCTGCACCAACACAAGTGCGAAAAGTGGTTTTTCAACACTAACACAAGTGCGAAAAGTGGTTTTTCAACACTATCACAAGTGCAAAAAGTGTTTTTTCCACACTAATACAAGTGCAAAAGTGGTTTCCTGCACCAACACAAGTGCAAAAAGTGGTTTTTCAACACTAACACAAGTGCGAAAAGTGGCTTTTCAACGCTATCACAAGTGCAAAAAGTGTTTTTTCCACACTAATACAAGTGCAAATGTGGTTTCCTGCACCAACACAATTGCGAAAAGTGGTTTTTCAACACTAACACAAGTGCGAAAAGTGGTTTTTCAACACTAACGCAAGTGCGAAAAGTGGTTTTTCAACACTAACACAAGTGCGAAAAGTGTTTTTTCCACACTAATACAAGTGCAAAAGTGGTTTTCTGCACCAACACAAGTGCGAAAAGTGGTTTTTCAACACTAACACAAGTGCGAAAAGTGGTTTTTCAACACTAACACAAGTGCGAAAAGTGGTTTTTCAACACTATCACAAGTGCAAAAAGTGTTTTTTCCACACTAATACAAGTGCAAAAGTGGTTTCCTGCACCAACACAAGTGCGAAAAGTGGTTTTTCAACACTAACACAAGTGCGAAAAGTGGTTTTTCAACACTAACACAAGTGCGAAAAGTGGTTTTTCAACACTACCACAAGTGCAAAAAGTGTTTTTGCCACACTAATACAAGTGCAAAAGTGGTTTCCTGCACCAACACAAGTGCGAAAAGTGGTTTTTCAACACTAACACAAGTGCAAAAAGTGGTTTTTCAACACTAACACAAGTGCAAAAAGTGGTTTTTCCACACTAATACACGTGCAAAAGTGGTTTCCTGCACCAACACAAGTGCGAAAAGTGGTTTTTCAAAACTAACACAAGTGCGAAAAGTTGTTTTTCAACACTAACACAAGTGCGAAAAGTGGTTTTTCAACACTAACACAAGTGCGAAAAGTGGTTTTTCCACACTAATACACGTGCAAAAGTGGTTTCCTGCACCAACACAAGTGCGAAAAGTGGTTTTTCAAAACTAACACAAGTGCGAAAAGTTGTTTTTCAACACTAACACAAGTGCGAAAAGTGGTTTTTCAACACTGTCTCAAGTGCAAAAAGTGTTTTTTCCACACTAATACAAGTGCAAAAGTGGTTTCCTGCACCAACACAAGTGCAAAAAGTGGTTTTTCAACACTAACACAAGTGCGAAAAGTGGTTTTTCAACACTAGCACAAGTGCGAAAAGTGGTTTTTCAACACTATCACAAGTGCAAAAAGTGTTTTTTCCACACTAATACAAGTGCAAAAGTGGTTTCCTGCACCAACACAAGTGCGAAAAGTGGTTTTTCAACACTAACACAAGTGCGAAAATTGGTTTTTCAACACTAACACAAGTGCGAAAAGTGGTTTTTCAACACTATAACAAGTGCAAAAAGTGTTTTTTCCACACTAATACAAGTGCAAAAGTGGTTTCCTGCACCAACACAAGTGCGAAAAGTGGTTTTTCAACACTATCACAAGTGCAAAAAGTGTTTTTTCCACACTAATACAAGTGCAAAAGTGGTTTCCTGCACCAACACAAGTGCAAAAAGTGGTTTTTCAACACTAACACAAGTGGGAAAAGTGGCTTTTCAACACTATCACAAGTGCAAAAAGTGTTTTTTCCACACTAATACAAGTGCAAAAGTGGTTTCCTGCACCAACACAAGTGCGAAAAGTGGTTTTTCATCACTAACACAAGTGCGAAAAGTGGTTTTTCAACACTAACACAAGTGTGAAAAGTGTTTTTTCCACACTAATACAAGTGCAAAAGTGGTTTCCTGCACCAACACAAGTGCGAAAAGTGGTTTTTCAACACTAACACAAGTGCGAAAAGTGGTTTTTCAACACTAACACAAGTGTGAAAAGTGGTTTTTCAACACTACCACAAGTGCAAAAAGTGGTTTTTCCACACTAATACAAGTGCAAAAGTGGTTTCCTGCACCAACACAAGTGCGAAAAGTGGTTTTTCAACACTAACACAAGTGCGAAAAGTGGTTTTTCAACACTAACACAAGTGCGAAAAGTGGTTTTTCAACACTATCACAAGTGCAAAAAGTGTTTTTTCCACACTAATACAAGTGCAAAAGTGGTTTCCTGCACCAACACAAGGGCGAAAAGTGGTTTTTCAACACTAACACAAGTGTGAAAAGTGTTTTTTCCACACTAATACAAGTGCAAAAGTGGTTTCCTGCACCAACACAAGTGCGAAAAGTGGTTTTCAACACTAACACAAGTGCGAAAAGTGGTTTTTCAACACTAACACGAGTGCGAAAAGTGGTTTTTCAACACTATCACAAGTGCAAAAAGTGTTTTTTCCACACTAATACAAGTGCAAAAGTGGTTTCCTGCACCAACACAAGTGCGAAAAGTGGTTTTCCAACACTAACACAAGTGCGAAAAGTGGTTTTTCAACACTAACACAAGTGCGAAAAGTGGTTTTTCAACACTATCACAAGTGCAAAAAGTGTTTTTACCACACTAATACAAGTGCAAAAGTGGTTTCCTGCACCAACACAAGTGCGAAAAGTGGTTTTTCAACACTAACACAAGTGCGAAAAGTGGTTTTTCAACACTAACACAAGTGCGAAAAGTGGTTTTTCCACACTAATACACGTGCAAAAGTGGTTTCCTGCACCAACACAAGAGCGAAAAGTGGTTTTTCAACACTAACACAAGTGTGAAAAGTGTTTTTTCCACACTAATACAAGTGCAAAAGTGGTTTCCTGCACCAACACAAGTGCAAAAAGTGGTTTTTCAACACTAACACAAGAGCGAAAAGTGGTTTTTCAACACTAGCACAAGTGCGAAAAGTGGTTTTTCAACACTATCACAAGTGCAAAAAGTGGTTTTTCCACACTAATACAAGTGCAAAAGTGGTTTCCTGCACCAACACAAGTGCGAAAAGTGGTTTTCCAACACTAACACAAGTGCGAAAAGTGGTTTTTCAACACTAACACAAGTGCGAAAAGTGGTTTTTCAACACTATCACAAGTGCAAAAAGTGTTTTTACCACACTAATACAAGTGCAAAAGTGGTTTCCTGCACCAACACAAGTGCGAAAAGTGGTTTTTCAACACTAACACAAGTGCGAAAAGTGGTTTTTCAACACTAACACAAGTGCGAAAAGTGGTTTTTCCACACTAATACACATGCAAAAGTGGTTTCCTGCACCAACACAAGTGCAAAAAGTGGTTTTTCAACACTAACACAAGTGCGAAAAGTGGTTTTTCAACACTATCTCAAGTGCAAAAAGTGTTTTTTCCACACTAATACAAGTGCAAGAGTGGTTTCCTGCACCAACACAAGTGCAAAAAGTGGTTTTTCAACACTAACACAAGTGCGAAAAGTGGTTTTTCAACACTAACACATGTGCGAAAAGTGGTTTTTCCACACTAACAAGTGCAAAAGTGGTTTCCTGCACCAACACAAGTGCGAAAAGTGGTTTTTCAATACTAACACAAGTGCGAAAAGTGGTTTTTCAACACTATCACAAGTGCAAAAAGTGTTTTTTCCCCACTAATACAAGTGCAAAAGTGGTTTCCTGCACCAACACAAGTGCGAAAAGTGGTTTTTCAACACTAACACAAGTGCGAAAAGTGGTTTTTCAACACTATCACAAGTGCAAAAAGTGTTTTTTCCACACTAATACAAGTGCAAAAGTGGTTTCCTGCACCAACACAAGTGCGAAAAGTGGTTTTTCAACACTAACACAAGTGCGAAAAGTGGTTTTTCAACACTATCACAAGTGCAAAAAGTGTTTTTTCCACACTAATACAAGTGCAAAAGTGGTTTCCTGCACCAACACAAGTGCGAAAAGTGGTTTTTCAACACTAACACAAGTGCGAAAAGTGTTTTTTCCACACTAATACAAGTGCAAAAGTAGTTTCCTGCACCAACACAAGTGCGAAAAGTGGTTTTTCAACACTAACACAAGTGCGAAAAGTGGTTTTTCAACACCAACACAAGTGCGAAAAGTGGTTTTTCAACACTATCACAAGTGCAAAAAGTGTTTTTTCCACACTAATACAAGTGCAAAAGTGGTTTCCTTCACCAACACAAGTGCGAAAAGTGGTTTTTCAACACTAACACAAGTGCGAAAAGTGGTTTTTCAACACTAACACAAGTGCGAAAAGTGGTTTTTCAACACTACCACAAGTGCAAAAAGTGTTTTTGCCACACTAATACAAGTGCAAAAGTGGTTTCCTGCACCAACACAAGTGCGAAAAGTGGTTTTTCAACACTAACACAAGTGCGAAAAGTGGTTTTTCAACACTAACACAAGTGCGAAAAGTGGTTTTTCCACACTAATACACGTGCAAAAGTGGTTTCCTGCACCAACACAAGTGCGAAAAGTGGTTTTTCAACACTATCACAAGTGCAAAAAGTGTTTTTTCCACACTAATACAAGTGCAAAAGTGGTTTCCTGTACCAACACAAGTGCAAAAAGTGGTTTTTCAACACTAACACAAGTGGGAAAAGTGGCTTTTCAACACTATCACAAGTGCAAAAAGTGTTTTTTCCACACTAATACAAGTGCAAAAGTGGTTTCCTGCACCAACACAAGTGCGAAAAGTGGTTTTTCATCACTAACACAAGTGCGAAAAGTGGTTTTTCAACACTAACACAAGTGTGAAAAGTGTTTTTCCACACTAATACAAGTGCAAAAGTGGTTTCCTGCACCAACACAAGTGCGAAAAGTGGTTTTTCAACACTAACACAAGTGCGAAAAGTGGTTTTTCAACACTAACACAAGTGTGAAAAGTGGTTTTTCAACACTACCACAAGTGCAAAAAGTGGTTTTTCCACACAAATACAAGTGCAAAAGTGGTTTCCTGCACCAACACAAGTGCGAAAAGTGGTTTTTCAACACTAACACAAGTGCGAAAAGTGGTTTTTCAACACTAACACAAGTGCGAAAAGTGGTTTTTCAACACTATCACAAGTGCAAAAAGTGTTTTTTCCACACTAATACAAGTGCAAAAGTGGTTTCCTGCACCAACACAAGAGCGAAAAGTGGTTTTTCAACACTAACACAAGTGTGAAAAGTGTTTTTTCCACACTAATACAAGTGCAAAAGTGGTTTCCTGCACCAACACAAGTGCAAAAAGTGGTTTTTCAACACTAACACAAGTGCGAAAAGTGGTTTTTCAACACTAGCACAAGTGCGAAAAGTGGTTTTTCAACACTATCACAAGTGCAAAAAGTGTTTTTTCCACACTAATACAAGTGCAAAAGTGGTTTCCTGCACCAACACAAGTGCGAAAAGTGGTTTTTCAACACTAACACAAGTGCGAAAATTGGTTTTTCAACACTAACACAAGTGCGAAAAGTGGTTTTTCAACACTATAACAAGTGCAAAAAGTGTTTTTTCCACACTAATACAAGTGCAAAAGTGGTTTCCTGCACCAACACAAGTGCGAAAAGTGGTTTTTCAACACTATCACAAGTGCAAAAAGTGTTTTTTCCACACTAATACAAGTGCAAAAGTGGTTTCCTGCACCAACACAAGTGCAAAAAGTGGTTTTTCAACACTAACACAAGTGCGAAAAGTGGCTTTTCAACACTATCACAAGTGCAAAAAGTGTTTTTTCCACACTAATACAAGTGCAAAAGTGGTTTCCTGCACCAACACAAGTGCGAAAAGTGGTTTTTCATCACTAACACAAGTGCAAAAAGTGGTTTTTCAACACTAACACAAGTGTGAAAAGTGTTTTTTCCACACTAATACAAGTGCAAAAGTGGTTTCCTGCACCAACACAAGTGCGAAAAGTGGTTTTTCAACACTAACACAAGTGCGAAAAGTGGTTTTTCAACACTAACACAAGTGTGAAAAGTGGTTTTTCAACACTACCACAAGTGCAAAAAGTGGTTTTCCACACTAATACAAGTGCAAAAGTGGTTTCCTGCACCAACACAAGTGCGAAAAGTGGTTTTTCAACACTAACACAAGTGCGAAAAGTGGTTTTTCACCACTAACACAAGTGCGAAAAGTGGTTTTTCAACACTATCACAAGTGCAAAAAGTGTTTTTCCACACTAATACAAGTGCAAAAGTGGTTTCCTGCACCAACACAAGTGCGAAAAGTGGTTTTTCAACACTAACACAAGTGCCGAAAAGTGGTTTTTCAACACTATCTCAAGTGCAAAAAGTGTTTTTTCCACACCAATACAAGTGCAAGAGTGGTTTCCTGCACCAACACAAGTGCAAAAAGTGGTTTTTCAACACTAACACAAGTGCGAAAAGTGGTTTTTCAACACTAACACATGTGCGAAAAGTGGTTTTTCCACACTAACAAGTGCAAAAGTGGTTTCCTGCACCAACACAAGTGCGAAAAGTGGTTTTTCAACACTAACACAAGTGCGAAAAGTGGTTTTTCAACACTATCACAAGTGCAAAAAGTGTTTTTTCCCCACGAATACAAGTGCAAAAGTGGTTTCCTGCACCAACACAAGTGCGAAAAGTGGTTTTTCAACACTAACACAAGTGCGAAAAGTGGTTTTTCAACACTATCACAAGTGCAAAAAGTGTTTTTTCCACACTAATACAAGTGCAAAAGTGGTTTCCTGCACCAACACAAGTGCGAAAAGTGGTTTTTCAACACTAACACAAGTGCGAAAAGTGGTTTTTCAACACTATCACAAGTGCAAAAAGTGTTTTTTCCACACTAATACAAGTGCAAAAGTGGTTTCCTGCACCAACACAAGTGCGAAAAGTGGTTTTTCAACACTAACACAAGTGCGAAAAGTGTTTTTTCCACACTAATACAAGTGCAAAAGTGGTTTCCTGCACCAACACAAGTGCGAAAAGTGGTTTTTCAACACTAACACAAGTGCGAAAAGTGGTTTTTCAACACTAACACAAGTGCGAAAAGTGGTTTATCAACACTATCACAAGTGCAAAAAGTGTTTTTTCCACACTAATACAAGTGCAAAAGTGGTTTCCTTCACCAACACAAGTGCGAAAAGTGGTTTTTCAACACTAACACAAGTGCGAAAAGTGGTTTTTCAACACTAACACAAGTGCGAAAAGTGGTTTTTCAACACTACCACAAGTGCAAAAAGTGTTTTTGCCACACTAATACAAGTGCAAAAGTGGTTTCCTGCATCAACACAAGTGCGAAAAGTGGTTTTTCAACACTAACACAATTGCGAAAAGTGGTTTTTCAACACTAACACAAGTGCGAAAAGTGGTTTTTCCACACTAATACACGTGCAAAAGTGGTTTCCTGCACCAACACAAGTGCGAAAAGTGGTTTTTCAACACTAACACAAGTGCGAAAAGTGGTTTTTCAAAACTAACACAAGTGCGAAAAGTTGTTTTTCAACACTAACACAAGTGCGAAAAGTGGTTTTTCAACACTATCTCAAGTGCAAAAAGTGTTTTTTCCACACTAATACAAGTGCAAAAGTGGTTTCCTGCACCAACACAATTGCAAAAAGTGGTTTTTTAACACTAACACAAGTGCGAAAAGTGGTTTTTCAACACTAGCACAAGTGCGAAAAGTGGTTTTTCAACACTATCACGAGTGCAAAAAGTGTTTTTTCCACACTAATACAAGTGCAAAAGTGGTTTCCTGCACCAACACAAGTGCGAAAAGTGGTTTTTCAACACTAACACAAGTGCGAAAATTGGTTTTTCAACACTAACACAAGTGCGAAAAGTGGTTTTTCAACACTATAACAAGTGCAAAAAGTGTTTTTTCCACACTAATACAAGTGCAAAAGTGGTTTCCTGCACCAACACAAGTGCGAAAAGTGGTTTTTCAACACTAACACAAGTGCGAAAAGTGGTTTTTCAACACTATCACAAGTGCAAAAAGTGTTTTTTCCACACTAATACAAGTGCAAAAGTGGTTTCCTGCACCAACACAAGTGCAAAAAGTGGTTTTTCAACACTAACACAAGTGCGAAAAGTGGCTTTTCAACACTATCACAAGTGCAAAAAGTGTTTTTTCCACACTAATACAAGTGCAAATGTGGTTTCCTGCACCAACACAATTGCGAAAAGTGGTTTTTCAACACTAACACAAGTGCGAAAAGTGGTTTTTTCAACACTAACGCAAGTGCGAAAAGT